>NW_025778421.1:0-72696 GCF_021130785.1 Homalodisca vitripennis | reverse complement strand
AAAGACCTCTATCAAATTATAATGCACTTATAACTGCACAAATTACTGAAGACGTTGTGCGTAAAACTAAAGTCTGGCTCAAATTATTTAAACTCAAATAATCTAATTGTCCTTAGTTCATTTGGTTCAGTGGGTGAGAGATCTTGAAAGAAGCATTGCCAACACGGAGAAAAACAACTCGAGTGATGAGACTGGCTACTGACAGTTAATCTGTGATGCTGAACTCAAATTTATCAACGATTTTGAAGTTGAAACAATCAAGTAAATAGAGAAATAAATGTCTACAGATAATACAAAGAACAAAACAGGAAGTCTAATCAGTGGAAAAGGTATAATATAAAGGGGAAATCTCTTTAAACATCACAAGAAACTTCGTTTATAGTGTGGATAAAATGTTGGATATGAGGATGTGTGGTATTTTTGGATCTTATGTTGAAGAGGAATGTGTAAGTTTGACAGAGAAAGAAAAGAATTGTTTGTCTCTGCAAATTTTGTAATTAAACAACTGATTTATCAAAACTAAAGCCATTTTTAGATACAACTACCTGTTACTATCGGCTTCTACGCGCTATGTTCAAAATCGAAGTCCGTATAGTAATTAGTAAAATCACTTATGATGATTTTGATTAGGAGTTCCATTACATTCTTGAAATATAAGTAGCATACATCATGTACATATTATTTTAGTGTTCATGCTTAAGCGTATCAGATTTTAGCCTGACTATTATGTCGTGTTTTGCATATGCAGGATTATTATATTTCCAACACCACAACTAAGTCTACCTTGTTGTTCTGATCAAAATTGCAAATTTATAGGTCTCAAAACTTCTTCGGTAAAAAGGCGTTTACCTCAATCTTTACTATGTACTTGCGGTCCAAGACATTTCCAGTGCCATGGTAGAGTTTACCTCGTTGTACTTACGAAGAAAAAAGCACCTACATACGCAAGTCTGAAAAGATTGCTTCGGTTAAAAGGTGCCTCCTTCCGACAATATAAAATCACTTATGGTGCTACAGGTGAACTTGCCTTATTCTCTCGATAAATAAAACTATATAGCCTACATATGTAGCTCTCAGAAACAACTTTAGTCAAAAGTGAATAATTTCGGCTCTTGTAATCTACTTTCGATCTAAGGTATTTCCAGTGAGTGACATAGTTGAGTTAGCCTTTTTCTCCCCATGAAGGCCTATTACGAGCTAGGGTCAAACCCTATCTAATTCCGGTATAAGGGGTAAATTCTTATTACATTATAAGGTTTTATGTTGTGATGACTTGTTGTTTTCTAGACTATAGTCTGGGTAAGAATGGATCGTTGAGACATGTTAGTATTAATTTCTCTGTTTTTCCACTCTTAGAATGCCATACCACAATGTCAAGGGAGCCCACCAATTTGGAGTACCGTATGTGAAAACATCCACGTTTTTGTTCAATAAGGTTTCTTTTATATCAAAGTTTTAAATAACATTACAATGCATTAGATGTTTTAAATTCTTCACTGGTGGTCTGGAGTAAAAGTTAGATATTAACTTTGTATTTGCTATCTGCATTATACTACTGCTCAAGGACAGTACACTTAATATTTTATGAAATACTAGCAGTTACCCGAGGTTTTTCACGCAATTTCTTAGGCTTTGAACGTATGAGCACTTCTGGTTTAATTAAATTATATTTTCGACGCAAGTTTTGAGTTTTTCTTGTTTCGCCAATCAAGAAAACAATACAAGTCTGAGGAGCATACTTTTTGCTACAGTAAAGACCAGTGGGGCGTAACCCGGAGGGATTATCAAAATAACAATAGGCCAATTCATACTAGGGACCATAGGAATGTCCATGTAAAATTTCAGCGCAATCGATTGAATATTTTACGCGTGAATACGTAACAAACAAACTTATTTTCACATTTATAATATTAGGATTAGGATTTATAGTGTAAACAGATGTTTCAGGCTATTTGTTGAACTTCTTCTGAAGGTGACAACGGTTGTTTAGTGTCAATTAAATATGGATTATGAATCAGAAAATGTTTTTAGAAATCCAACAAATTCTATATAATTTTTTCTTATTTTTCTCTTCTTATAAACTCTTCTCGGATTTCAACGAATATTTAACAAAAACAATTAAGCCAAATTCGTCCAACCATTTTTGGCGTTAGTGCTTAGTAACACATTTTGCAATTCTTTTTGTATATATATATATATATATACAAAAATAAAAAATAATGTTTACACAGAACAGTTGAACAGGTGCTTTCTGTAGTAATAAAATAGTATAGTATTTGTTTCTAATAGTAGGTGCTATCAAACGTAATCTATGCTTTCAAAACTATAAATGTAAAAAATTTAAAATAGTGGATAGATTAATTAAACACATGTTTGTACGGTCAGAAAAGTATGTTTACACGGAACAGTCGATTGCATTTTTTTTTTTTTTTTTTTTTTTTTCAAAAGCTTTATTTCTGGTTCAATTACTACAAGTAAATAATTATACACAGAAGTATGAATCATAGAGAACAGAAGAACATAGAAATATTAACATTTAGTGGGTTTGCTCCAATGGAGACACCCTATAACATAATATAGTTAACAGAAAATAAACAATAAAATTAGTACTTGACAAACAATGTAAGTTTCAAATTATAATAAAAATGTCTTGAACAAGACGTGCTTTCAGTCTTCTGTTGACAGTTCTTTGGCCAATGTTAAAATGGACAGCACCTGTTGATTGGTTCCAGAGTTTCTTCTAGAAAATGTAGCACTTAGTTTTCGGATGTAGTCACAGATGGTCGGAAATTTTCTCTAATTCATTATGAATCTGTCGGTTTCTAACAAAACCATGGAGAATTTGTTGCTATTCTCAAAAAACTTGTTTTGGAATACTTGAAGTTTTGTTCATTTTTTGGATTTATGGAGGCAAGGACCCCAAACTGGACAAGCATAAGTTAAGAGGGGTCTGAATATTCCTTGGTAGAATTAAAAGAGCGCATTTAAGTTTAAGAGATGATCTTCTATTGATAATTGGGTACATTTGTGCCAATCTTGTGTTTTGCTTGATTTAATTTTGAATTTATGTGCTGTTTATAAGTAAGTTTAGAGTCTAATAAGACACCCAAATATTTAACAGTTCTGTCATTTTCCATTCCATGGTATGATGTTATCTTGAATTTTCTATATTCCTTAAGGGATTGAATTTTCTTAGCGAAAATATTTTCGCTTCACATTTTAGAGGGTTAAGTGCGATTTTCCAATTAACGAACCAATCCAACAGTAGGTCTGTATCAGGTCTGAAGCATGTCAACTGCTGTGTCAATGTCTTGATGTTGGGAAATCAAGGCAGTGTCATCAGCGAAAAGAGCAAGCGTAGAATGAGCTGGAATGGGTAGGTCATGCATGAACATATTAAACAGGATAGGTCCTAAAATTGAGCCTTGTGGCACACCAGACCCGGATCTGTCGAACAGTGGAATGAGTAGAATTTATTTTTTACTGAAAAAAGTCCGGTTTTCTAAAAATGATTCTATGATGTTTTGCAAGTAATTTGGAAAGTCCAGTTTGAAAAATAGCTTATACAGAAAGGCCTTTGTGCCATACTTTGTCAAAGGCCTGAGCAACATCCAGAAACAAAGCAGCAGAGTGTCTTTTATTTTCAAACCCTTGCACTATTGTTTGTGTTAACCTCGCAAGTTGCTGCGTAGTAGAATGTTTTTGCCCTAAAACCGAATTGGTGGGGAGGAATACATTGAGCATCTTCAATGAATCTGCATAGTCTCTTCTGTATTAGCTTTTTCAAATACTTTTTGCCAGAGTGGGTAGTAGGCTGATGGGTCTGTAACTAAGGGGATTTTCTAACAGGCTTACCGGGCTTGTGGATAACAATAACTTCAGCATGTTTCCAGGATTTAGGAAAGTAACCAACGTGTAGGCAATGCATTAAATAAAGTTTTTAATAGCTGATGGGCTGTTGGCGGGAGTTTCCTTTAATATTAAGTTTGTTATCAAGTCATACCCAGGAGCTTTCCTCAACGGTAGTATTGGATAACATTTCTAATTTCAGATGTTGAGATATATACTGAGTGGGAAGCTCAGCAGATAAGATTGTGCTATTTAAAAACCTGTTGACTTCATCTTCAGTTTGCAAATTAACAGTAGGGTTAGGGGAAAAAAAAGCATTTTCAAAAATAATTCGCAAAAAACCTCACATTTTTCAGAGTCACTCTGGTACGTCTCCTGGCCTTGTTGACGGGGAGGGATCGTAGAAGGCGTTCTGAGAATTCTTTTGGTTGCCAGCCACATTGAACTATCGCCTGGGTTTTTATTTCACTCAAATATTTCTGATAGTCATTAATTTTGAAAATATCTAAATTCTGATTTTATTTTCCTGATGAGCCTGTTTAAGCTGCATGCGATCTTCTGGATGCCTGTGTCTCTGCCACCGTCTCCTAAAAACATGTTTTTCTTTAATTAAATTAAGAATTTCTTTGCGGAGGGCGATTAGGACAAAACATGGTTTGTGATTGTTTTGCGACTGCTTTTTTTTTTATACCGAATTTTTAATCAGTTCAGTGAATTGTAAGTACACAGTTGTCAATATCTTCGAAAGACTGTAAACAATTCGGCAAGATAATATTAGTTTCTAATTTCGTTATGAAATACAGCCCAAGTCAACTTTACCATTTATTAGTTTCAATGGAGGATTGGGTAAAATCGGGTTTAATTGAAAAAGTTACAATTACTGGTAAAGTGGTCAGACGTTAACTCGCATAAGGTTTGCTGTACTATCGGTTCATTTGAAATTATTAAACAAAAACAATATCTAATATGTCAGGTTTGCTGGTTTCCCTCTGCCACGGATAAAAATGTTGGTTCTACAGGAGCAGATATATTAATAGTTGTACGCATCAAGTAGTCATTCAATTTATTACCCTTTGGGTTATTAGTGCGACATCCCCATAAAGGTGTTTTTTACTGTTTAGATCTCCCATTAAAATAGTAGGACTATTATTATAGAGAATCCTATTAAAAATCTTCATCAACAAAACGTTTGTTAGGAGGTAAGTATGCTGATACTAATGAAAAGTTGAGTCCATTTTGTAAAATTATTTTTATGGAAACAGCTTCTAAACTTTGTAACTGGGGAGCAAGAAATTCGTGGTGTTTTATGTTTCTTTTGATCAAAATTGCGACACCCCCCAGAGGCATGAGGAGCCACTCGGTCCTGTCTGTAAAATAGAATAGCCACTTATTTTTAAATTTATCATTGGGGCAGGAAGTGAGTTTCAGTGACACATGCAACATCTATATTATGTCTTACTAGGAAAATCTGTGAAGAGATGTTTTTTGTCTTTCAAGCCATTGGCATTCCAATTGAGAACAATTAAGTTTTTAAAGAGAGTTGGGGCCCTGATTGTTAGTCACGGGCATTTTTTAAAGAAAGAAGCAATAACCTGCTGAATAACCTTTTTTCAACTGGGGTATGAGTATTTTTACTACATTGCTTATTATTTCGTCAAGACCTGAGATGTTACCTGCTTCCAGAGATTGTGGATCCTCTACGGAGTTTGCAGTTGAAGGAATGTACGACGGATGAGCCACCTCAGCATAGCTGGGGGAGTTCATATTCAACGGAGATCGAGGTGGAGATGATTTTGGTTGAGTTTTCCATAGGTTCGTTGAGTTTTTCGGGTCGTTGTCGTTGTAACTTGTGGACGAGATTCTTGGTCGTTCCCTATGGAGGATTTCTTGCGACCGGTCAATTTCTGCTTGAATGCCCTGGGTAGTATTTACACCTCCTGTAATTTGAAGTATGTTCCTCGCCGCAGTTAACACACACTGGTTTGGTTTCTTTACTGACCGGGCAGTCTGAATAGAGATGGGATCCCGAGCACCGCACACAGCGAGGGTCCTGTTTGCAGAAGTTTTTTGTGTGACCAAAAGTCTTGGCATCTCAGACACTGTGGGATGTTTTTTTGACTTCCTTTTTTAATTTCCACTTTAACTATGGCGTGAAACAATTGTTCAAGGTTCATAATACACGACCACTTTCCGAATTTCTCCAGCTCTACAAAACAGAGTGGCATTGGACTTTTGTTTTTGTTGAACAATCTTGATACTTTAATGGTCGGGTAACCCATGTCACATAACTCTTGATTGATTTCTTCGTCAGTTAGAGAGTAGGGAAACATTACGAATATGATCACTTCAAGGTTTTTGTCCTGGGAAGGTTTAAACGTGAAAAACTTTACTTGATTTGTTTCATAAAAGTTAGTTAGTTTCCTGTAGTCATTTATTTCTGTTAGGTTTATCTTGATCGATTTAGCTTTTTGATTTCAGTTGTGAAACTTGATATTACATTGCACTTAATATCTTTTTATTATTTCTTGGTGGTTATTTACGTCACGCAAAAAATATTGGTGGGATCTTAGAATCGTGATTTATTTTTTCTTTATATCATCAGGAGATCCTTGTTTCCATTTCATGTTCCTTGTTGTGAGGAAGGAAGACAGTAGCTATGATCTGCAACATTGGTATGGGTTGGTTCAAGTATCTTGAATTGGTTTTTTGAATGAATCTCACTCACATCGAGGTAGTACTTCTTAGGAGGTGGAGAAGCATTTGCAGTTTTAGTAATATGTCGCTTTTTTGGATTCACGAAGTCGTT
This sequence comes from Homalodisca vitripennis, assembly GCF_021130785.1. Classification (NCBI taxonomy): domain Eukaryota; kingdom Metazoa; phylum Arthropoda; class Insecta; order Hemiptera; family Cicadellidae; genus Homalodisca; species Homalodisca vitripennis. The sequence goes on along the minus strand of NW_025778421.1, from coordinate 66,041 downwards.
GTTGTTATCGGGAAGAGGAACAGTTAGCATTTCATTCATGTCTAACGTCGAACTTTGTCCGAGCGGGAACAATTCATTAGCCTGGCTGGCTGTCATAGCGGTAGGAGTAGGTTTAAAACATTTTAGGTTAAGCCTTTGTTTACAATATTTGAATTGAACATCAAATTTCTTGTTGTGAACGAATCTTGTGAATTAAATCAAACAAATACAATCTAAACACGGTAAAAAGTTAAAAACAATAATTAAAAAACACTTTAAATAAAACTTTTGAACAAAACAATTCGAAGAAAATAGCGGACTAGAAAACACTAGGTAAAAACTGTTTTGTCAGTCCGATTGCATTTTAAGAAGCGCTTTCAATTAATAATATTTGTCTGCTGTAATGCACCTTTAAAAACCAAGATTGGATTTTTCGTCACTTTCGAGACCGAACTCACTTTCGCACTTACATGTATAGTATTAGTTAGGATGTTGGTCTCGGAAATCTACTGCTGTCAAAAAAGTGTCTTCTCATAACGTTTAGATTAACTTCTAGCTTAATGTATTTACGGTGTCAAATTTGAATTTGCCTTATTGTTTTGCTCAATACAGTATACCCTACTGTATCGGAAACCTACTTCCGATTCTTGCAATTTTTATTCGGTCTTAGATATTTTGAGTGTAAAGTAGTTTGCCTTATTGTTCCTATAAATAAATATACATACTTAATACTGAAAAGTCCTAAATATCTACTCCCGATATAAGGTGGAAATCATTACAAAGGCGATACGACATTTCAAAGTAATCATATTTAATGGGTTTTGCGTTATAGAAGCCTTGCAGTGTTCGGACCTACAGTTCTGAGAAAGAATGGCTTGTTGAGGCATGATAGTGTTCATTCCGCTGTTTTTCTTTAAGTCACTGTATGTTGCCATATCACAAAGTCAAAGAAGCAAACCAGTTTTAATAATTAACTTGTGTGCAAAGATTCACTGTGGGTTTTATAACATTAGTTTACTGATACCAAAAATATCCCTTACACAAAGTAGCCTATTTACAATGCATTAGATATGCTTGATTCTTCATTAGTGCAATCTGGAATAAAAGTTATAGGGTAACTTAGTCTCTGTTACCCGCATTCCACTACTAAAGTAGGTACTTAATATTCCATAAAATTAAAATGTTAAAAAAAATCAGCCCCGAACTTCAGTTCAAAAATTAAAGAAAGTTTAAAAGTGTCAACAGCTGTTTAATGTTAGTTAAAATTGTATTGTGAAACATAGATGTTACCATTATTTTTCCAAATGAAGTGTTCAAAAAAACTTTACCGTCCTCAAAATTCGCAATTCTCAAAATCTAAGGGCCTTCTCAGTGAAAACATTTATGAAGAAGCGGTATGATATTTTTTGATTAGGTAGTACGTATTATTTCAGTATCTAATGGTAAGAGAATAAAAAGTTATATACAATTAGTTTGACTGGTTCTATTTTGTGTTTTGTTGTATGCAAAAATACATACATATTATTCTCGAAAGCCTCATTTAATCCAAAAGTGTTAACTTCTATATGTTTAAATTATTTGTGTGTCCAAGATATTTTAAGTGCTATAATTATACTTTGTCCTTTTTCCCGATATATAACGTAATCAGTTCCGGTAGTTTAAATTAACCCCCCGGTTTAATTTGTTTACGGTATTACAGTTGATGTTCTCCTGACCAAGAAAAAAATACATGTTGGTTTACATTATCTACTTGGGTTAAAAAGCGTCCACACCAGCACTTGTTACCTACCTCCAGTCTAAGATATTTCAAGTAGCCTACCATACTTAGAGTTTGGAGAGTTTGGCTTTTTGTCTCAATAAAGAAAATATATCGTACGACTAAGAAGTTATTGCGTCCAAATATGTCCGGTCGTTCACTTCCGGTCTATTAGTTTTAAGAATCCACAGTTGAGTTTATGTTGTTGCACTAAAAAAAATACATATTCGGGATTCGAGAGATCCAACTTAGAATAGAAAGCATACTCAGTTCAAAATTCTAATTCCGATGCCTGTGTTCTGCTTCCGCTGAAAGGGGGAGAATGTGCTATCCCTTTGATACTTCTTTAGTAAGCTACAGTAAACATGCCATACACGATATCAAGTGAGCCACTCACTTTGGGTACCTTACGTGCAAACATTCACAGCTTTGATCATTAAGGTGGATTTTATAACAGCGTTTAAATAGTATTTCCTATGCATTACATGGTTTATTCATTATTGATGTAAACTTTAGATAGTAACTCTGTCTTTGCAACGTGCATTTCACTACCGATTAAGCACTGCATTTATAATATTTTCTTAAATTAAAATGTAAACAAATGCTTTAGTCTCTTTGATGAACTTCAGTTGAGTGTCAACAGCTGTTAAGTTTCAGTTCACTCTGCATTACGGTCGTGTCGTATTATTATAATTATTTTCCAAATTTCTTAAATTTTCTGGGAAACGTTTAAAAACTGTTCTCTCCTTATAAACCTTCCTTGGATTTCTGCGAATCATAATATATGAAATTTTCTCTGAATTATTTCACAGACAATTAAATTATCTAAAAGTTTGTTTACACTTTGGTACAACATTTTAATCTAGGTTATGACATAAATAAGGACAGAAAATAAAGTTTTTGAAAACTAAATTGTTATATACCATTTATATACAAATTACATTGATATGTTATAAGGCTTTATAAAAGTAAAGCTGTTCTAACTGTGCCGGAAACTACATAATTAATAAGAAGGCTACACACGTTATACAAGTATTGTCAGTTACCTCATGCGATAAAACAATACAGATTCAAACATGTAATATTTATTGGTGTATTTAACCGAAGCTGTATTCCCAGTAGCAGATCTTAAACGTGATAGAACCAATTAAGGGTGAAAGAAATATCTTTCTATGTTGACTCAAAATGTGATATTTTGAATTTCTGGATGACATTTTACCATTGGTTTACTTTCATTATTATTATTCGTATATTGCCACGGGTTTATCAATAAATTATAATAGACCCCTTCAACTGCTGTGAAGTTAAAAAAAGTGAAGCTGAACTTTTGAGAAACGCATACTGACCCCACTCTATTTACTATGTACGTATCGCCAAATCTTAACCAATGGAATCGCAGTGTTATTAATTGGGGCTCTAAGTGGTAGGTTTTACACTTACAGGGGATGGAGAAGGCGAACTATGACGAGCGGTCCGTCTGCTGGCTGCCGCCATCATTGATCCATTCGGATGCTGGACCGAGCCGCGCCGAGATGTGCCGAGTCAACCCACATCACTATATCGATCTTGAAACTTGTAACTTCTGCCTACGACTGCTGTTCGCACCCACTTACCATTATATCTTATTAATTAGTATGTAAGAGCCAAGTATGAATTAAATAAGGGAATACAGTTTCATACTTTCTCAAATGCGTAGAAATAATGATTATCAACTGGAAACACAAAACACAAATTAAGTTGTGTAATAACGTAATTTAGACACACGAAGGCAGCAGTGATAACCAGGTGATAATGTCGGTATGTATCCCCTTCCCCAGATTTTGGAATAAATAAATATTTTTAAAACAGTAAAAATTCAATGGGGCACAAATAAATTTGTTCAAAAAGTCTAGGAAGTACGCTATAAATTGCCCAGTAATCAAAAGGTAGCTATTTCTTCAGCGGATAGAGTCTAGTCATAAACAAGCTAACCATGTCAATAGGGGCCCGATCAATTCGAAGTCGATTAAGTTAGCGGGTCTCCAAGACCATGTTATATAAACTCGCGGTCATCTTAATGTTATCACGTTCCTTCAACGGATTTGCCAAGCCTCCCATCCCTTCGGTATTTCCCGATGCAAGAATAATTGAAATATATCCTACCTCTTTGTGTTTTCCAGTGGTTATAATCTAATAAAAGTTGTTCCGGTAGTTCCGTTCTTTTAAATCAATCACAGAATGATAGCGAGTAGGTGAGGTCAATGTTACGTAGATGACTAGTACAGCCTCGGCCGCGCGCACACAACACTTTGCCTATCTGTAACAAAAGGGGACTACTATTGCGTTTTCATGAGAGCACATATCTGACTTACTACTGCCTTAGATTGCATTAATTATTAAACCCACAGAGTATCAAAGCTATAGTTAGTCTGTGGTAAACCTAATGTAGTATCCAAGCGTTTGATACGAATATAATTTTTCGTTATCAACACCTAATTTTCACTACTTCTTAAGATTTCTTTCTAAGATTTCTCAACAAGCTACTATTATGAGACCTACGTTCCATGTTTTGTTCTACTGTTGTACATAGTCCAAGAAATGGGTTTTTAACAACTTTTGTATTAAATAAATGATTGAATGCCTTCTGGCAACGTTCGCACTGGAACTCTTTTTTGGTGTCCAATAAATTATATCAATAAATTTATAACGGTTCAAGGTGAGTTTTATAACACTCATTAAACATGCGTGCCCCACGAGTAACCCAACAAATATACTTTTAACTGTACTTTTTAGCAAATATTAAATATGTATTAGTATACCCTTGGTCAGCACAGTTATGCAAATATCAAAATCAGTTACTCTCTAACTTTTCCATGCAGGGTGTCCCACGAGTAACCCAATAGACTTTTCAGGTGGTTTCCTCTCATAAAAATAATGAAAAAAGTTCATATAAGGAAATGTCCGGAAACGGTTTGTTAGCGAGCTAGACAAAGATTTCATTTCATTTCATTTATTTCATTTATTTATTTCCACGGCAATCGCCACTTTTACAATACCATTACATACATGTACATGAAATAATCAATAAACTATAAAATACAACAACAATATCGAACAATTTAAATGCAAAGACTATAATATATAACAAAGTACTACTAAAAAAGGCGAGTAAAAACAGAAAAAAAGGTATAGTTGAAACAGAATTATAGAGTGCCATATACTAATTTGATGATTTCTTCTCGAAATCTAGCAGGGCTGGTGGCGAAGAAGTCAACAAGATGTCCCATCTCATTTCCGCTGCGTAGAAGTCGAGGTATCGTACTCTGTTGTTGGTAGGTCGTTGAGTAGTACAGTCTTGCAAAGGTGTCTCGCAGTCTCGTATGCCCAGGAACATGGAAGTAGATTTTGTTGAGTAGTTGCGGGCAATCAATGCTTCCGATGATGATCTTGTGGAGAAAGATAAGATCATGTATCTTTCTACGAGCCTCAAGAGGAGCAAGGCCATGCTGTAGTTGATAACCAGCAATTGGAACATTCATGTAGTGGTGGCCATCTCTGAACCCAGCTGTTCTGACAAGACGATGCTGAACTCTTTCAAGTTGTGTTTTGAGTCCTTCTTGGGAAGGTGACCAGATGGAAGAGTTGTATTCCAGGAGAGGACGAACAAGTGCTTTGTAGAGGATCAGCAGGGCGTCTACTGAAAGATTACGAGTAGAGCGGAAGATAAATCCAAGAGTTGAGTTTGCTCTATTACAGATGTATTGGATGTGCTCAGCAGGGTGAAGAGTTGGTGTTGTGATGACGCCAAGGTCCTTTATTTTATCTACTCGATATTTATATATTTCGCCCGATTTTCTAGGGCAGGACGGAAATAATGGGATAAAGATGATAAAATTTAATAAAATACGTCCCAGACCCGAAAGACCACCCAATTCTGAGATATCGGACAAAATGTGCTAAATTCGGTCTCGAAAAACATGCTTTGTTTAGATTTGAAGTACATTAACTTCATTAAATCTGCAGTAAACACGCAAACTTGTTAACCAAAACTTTTAGAAAATTTATTTCAGAACTAAATAATGTAAAATAGGCTAATAGTAAAAAACACAAAGATAAAAAATTAATGTTGAATTAAATTAACACAAACAAAACAATACAGAAAGTTCTTCGTAAAAGAAAGCATTTAATGATGTTTTTTTTATTCAATTAAATAGTTACAAAACATTTACAGTATGAAACATTGTGAGTTGAGAAACAAGGTTTTTTATAAAAAAACAGCGTCAATTGAAACGCTTTTAATTTATTCACATTCATCTCTCATTCAGTTCATTGTAGACATATACATTCGAATCGAAGCTATTGAACAAGATAAGAAACCAATAGGGCATCAGTCAGAACTGCGTGTCAAGCATTTACTGAGACAGGGACTTATGGCATTTTCATTTGAAAATGCTCCACGAAACATGATTTACAACGTGAAAATGTAATGGCAATCCAGTCGAAAAGTTTTGGAACCCAAACCTCTAACCCAAGCTAGCTAGAAATACTTTCACATCTAACTCGAAACAAATTTCCAGCCATTATTTGATCAATACTAGTGGTAAAATAAAAAAAATGTATGTAAAGTTACATTAAGATCAATCGAATTACTTTGAGTTGTTAGTTATTTCAACTATATTAGTGTTCCTTAAAGAAATTGTTTAGTAGCTAGTAAAGATCATATTTAAAAAAAATCTTTAAAACGTACTTAAATATTAAATTATTACTCGTTAAATCGTGTGTAAATTTAAAAAAATGTTTACTAGTTCATCAGTTTTATCTCAAATCTTTACCTGAATCGTTTTCAAGCAAAGATTTGAAATAAAACTGGTGAACTAGCACATATATATACTATTTTTACATAGTACTATTTTTATTGTATCAGTTTAGTAGTTGAGTTTCGTCTCCTACGCTGGCTGGAATGGTGCTCAAACAATGAGCAAGTTTTAAATCTTCATTTGATTACCGTGTCACATTACAATACTGACAACTGGAATTTGTTGCATGTTTGCGTAGAAAATAAGCAACGTTTTTAAAAATGAATAAGCCAAATTAGCAACGGAAAGAAGTATTATCTGATTCAGTTAAACTAAAGAATTGATGTAGCTCGTGATAACTAAGAATTTTTAAAGGGTTTTTTATGTAACTTGTGACTAAAAATTAGATAATATTGCATTTTACATGTGCATTTTCGCGACATGGTTTTCTAAAATTGGTGAGCTGCGATTGTGGAACCCAGTTCTAATAATTTGCAAAAGAATAAATGTCAGCAATGTTAATTAATAGTCCACATTATTAATTGCCAGACTATTGGAACGGCTGAAGTAGGTAGTAATTAAAATGATTCATTTTCCATTTCAGCTAAGCTAATAATCTTTTTATAAAACCAACTAAGCAGTTTTGGAAACACTGAACCTTCGACATTAGTTTAAGTGCCCTTCAGGGAATCTACAGGTTGTAAAAGAACTGTTTTATAAAATTCAAAGGCGACAAATTACTGAGTTTCTCAAGGGTCATTCTTGGGTCCTGTATCTTTTTTCCTCTCTATTAACGACCTGACATTTTGTATTACTGGCATAAATGCTAAAGTACCCCTGTTTGCGGATGACATCTCTACCTCCATAAAGGCTCAAGACGAATCGAACTTGAGATATCTACTAGAGAAACCGGTAATTTAATCCAGTGGTTTCAAAGAAATCGGCTATTGCTGAATGAAGCAAAAACTCAAGTACTAGATTTCTGTATCACCAATAGATACAAACTATCGGAACAGCCAAAATTGGTTTTGGGAGAGATGGAGGTGTCTCTATGTGACGTCTCAAAGTTTCTTGGGGTGTATATTGACGACCACCTAAAGTTCCAGAATCACATTGATTTTGTATGCAAGAAATTGAGTTCAGGAATATTTGTAGTTAGTACTATATCCAAGTTTGCAGACACTCGAGTAACTTTGGCCGCATACTATAGTAGTAAAGAAATGTCTCTTCTACGCCAATCTAGATCACATGACGTCATCACTCAGGAATGCAAGATTACTGACCTCGCAAGGTCGGTCACTGACCTCGCAAGGCCGGTCGCAAGGTCGGTCACTGACCTCGCAAGGCCGGTCACTGACCTTGATGACCTTGGATTTCAAGGTCGCCCGATGACCTCGGCCTTGAGTTGTAAGAACATTTCGTCATAAGACCTGTGAGTCGTGATACGACTGTGACAACACACACGGCTGTGCGAGATCATTTGTATGTAGGTGCAAGACATGCGCAGGAAGTAGTTGTTTGCCTTTTCGGAGTTTTTTGCTTCATTAATATTAATAAAGCGGATGACTAGAGTGATTAAGCAACGTGTGATGCGGCCTTGAGGTTTCTTTATAAGCTGAGGAGGAAATTCTTTTTTAGACAGCAGTGCGTGTGTTGTATAATTCAAGACATTTGTTGAAATAGTTAGTAGATTTATCAAACAGCGTGTGATGTATTATTGATGAATCATGACATTATTGCAACAGATAGTGGACTTACCAAGAGAGATTCAACTATTGATTTTCCTTAATTTACCATTTGATAATGTTAAACTAATTGAATGCTCTTATTTTTGGCAAATGTACTGTAGAAGAATCAATTTAAACAATAAAATATTGGATTTCGATTGGAAAGCTAGTTATATTTTACATTGTATGCATAATGATAATTTAGAACATATAATATCTTTGTATAGCAGAAGTTTATATTTTGGACATTTTTGTATTAATAAATTGACTTCTTCTTTTCTTATTGCTGATTATATTTCAAATGATAATGATATAAGAAATTGTAACTATTGGTATCATATATTTCGTTTTAAATATTTACAATCTGAAGATAGGTTTTGTTTTAAGAAGTGTAGGCAACGGTATGTAATTTTTTTTGCATATTCAAAACAGTCTATTAACAGATGTATTAGTATAAAGTTTGTGTCGGACTTCAATTGTAACGGAGCGAAATCTAGTAAAATTAATTTTATATTACCAATTAAACAGTATTACAGTAATATTCATAATTTTAATTATATTTCAATACACAAATATTTGCCTCAGTATGACATTCAGTTTCAACAAATTAGTGATGAATCACTTGTTTTAGTACAAAAAAGTAACAATTGTATAGGATGTATTATTCCTCATAGTTGTCAATGTTTTTGGAAAGGTTTTTATTTAAAATATTACACTACATGATTTGTTTCATGATAAAATTGTTAATAGAACAACACATGACTATACGTAGTTTACTTGTGATGTGTATAAATTGAAGAAAATTTTACAGTGGAGTGGTGATACTATTGATATTAGAAGATCAGAAACGCGTTATAGTATAAGTGTTCTTTGGAAGGTAGTTGTTTACAGAACTTGTTTAATTAATTCCACTTGCAAGAGCGTATTGATGTGACCAGGATATAGCGCATATAATTATTCCACGTGCTAGGACAAGTGAAAGTCATAGCCTCGTAACTTTGTTGCATCAAATACTAGCTTCATCAACTGATATCAAAATTATGATTTGACTATTTGACAATGTAGAAACTAATAACAGTTTCTATTACGATTTTATTATATATATAATAGTTGATTTGACTGTTGAAATTAAATGTAAGATTTTTATTTACTTACCGTTTGATAGTGTTAAATGTGCAGACAACGATATATATAATTTTTATTGGAGATTCAAAATATTCTGTAACCAAATGTGTTAACATTAAGTATTAAACAAATTGAAATTTAAATGCAGTAACATTTATACGAAATAATTTTATATTGTCAATATATTTTAATATATAAGTACATACCTCAGAACAAAGTATTTTTTAACCAAATAATTATTAATCTGTTATTTTAATAATAAATTTATAAGTTGTGTTATACCGCATATTGGTGATTGTTGTTTGAAAAGGAATTGATTTGAAATATTATTACAAACTGTGTAGAGTAAGTACGCGTCAGCCTTGAAGCTTCCTTTATAAGCCGAGGAGAAACTTTCAGTCAACAGTGGTCTCTGAATGTTCACCAAGACACTCCAACATACAGGTGTGTATTTGTTTCAATTTAATTTCATTTTTTGTTAGGAGGCTTTTTTCCTAGGCCTATATTGTTTTTTCAAAAATATATTAACGATAAAGAAAGCTATTATTTTAACGAAAATAAATGTTTCTAATGGTTAATTTTAGTTCGATAATTAACAATTTAGATATTTATCCACTTAAAGTTTGTTAATTGGAAAATGAAAATCATTTTTGATTTGTTGATGATATCAAATCATCAAGGTAACAATTATTACTGTTGAAATTAATTTTAATTGTACTGATTATACTGTTTATTAATTATTTTGTATTTTATATTTTAGAAATGAACTCGGAAACAATTGACTTGACTCTGCGAGTTGAAGAAGAACCATCATCAGCCGCTTCTTCTAAAAAATTACCTAAACTGCCAACTACTACTTTTATCAACAAACATTATCAACATCATCAACAGCAGCTGCAGCAGCAGCCGCACCAACAACCGCAACAACCTCAACAACAACAACAGCAGCAACAAGGACAGACTCCTACTACATCAAATACTGGTAGGTCAACATCACACATAAGGTTTCTAACTTTAATGCAAATAATAGAAAATCTTTGGATGATAGGATTTAGAAATTTGGACACATGGCAACAGTTAGTTGCAGAACTTCAAAGATCAAAGGAGGTTTACATGAATCCCGTTGCTGTACAACTACTTTTTATTTTTCAAAATTTGTGTGATGTGCTTTCAAAACATTATATGATGTCTGGTGATCTTTCACAAGACAAACAATTGTATTACATGTTACAAGATCAGCCTTGTGATGAATTGTTATCAATCTTTTCCGGTGTTGTTGAAAAAAATATAAATCTTTCATTTCCATTAAATATTATTTAAAAAATTCAAGATATTGGAAGAAATAAATTAATTTCACTTGAAACAGGTTATGTGAAAAAAACTTCTGCTAAAAAACAAATCAAAAAAGGAATTAAAAGATCTAAAAATGAAGCATCGTCATCATCATCATCATCATCTGATACTGATTGTGATAACAATGCTGATTATGATGATGATGAAGGTGATAAATTTGTCAAATTATTTAATCAAAAGAAAAGTAGATCATTTCTCAACATTTACAATACCAATGTGGGGATAAGAAAAAGAAAATTTCCACACCTGGCGAGTCAGGAACACATTTAATCAAGATTGAAATAACTGATGTTCGAGATCTAAAAAAATGTAAAAACGAAAAGTTTTACTGGCAAAAAGTTTCCAGAAAAGGTTATTTCTTGTTAGATATTAAACAAAATGTAGAAGATAAGAATATTTTTGATACAATTAATAATGTATTAACAACAGTAGGACAAAATATGTTAAGACTTGAAAACGTAAAACAAGAAACTGTCACTTATGATAAAAAATATAAGGCATAGTGTAAGTAGTAAATGGGTTTAATTAAATAATATAGTTAGTTTTATTTTTTTCAGAAAATACAAACTTAAAATTTACACGGCTGTCAGAAAACGGATTTCCACCTGAACGTTATTCGTCTTGTGCTGCCGGCTTTGATTTAAGAAGTGGTGAAACTGTAGTTATTAAAGCGTGGGAACGTGAATTAATAAACACTAACATAGCCGTGGTGTTACCAGACGGTTGCTATGGACGGATAGCGCCCAGATCAGGGTTATCATTAAAATATGGGATTCACGTAGGAGCCGGAGTTATTGATAAAGATTATAGAGGAAATATTGGTGTATTATTGTTTAATTTATCGAGTACCGAGTTTAAAGTAAATATTGGGGACAGAATTGCACAATTAATATGTGAACGCATATTTCTATCCCGAAGTTGAGGAAATTACAATTGACAAATTAAATTGCACAGTTAGAGGAGCTAAAGGATTTGGCTCAACAGGACTAAATTAGTTTATCAAATTATTTTACAGATAGATAATGGATTCATCTTTTAGTCAAGCTATGGAAATAGACAGTGACTATGAAATGGAAGTAGATCAAGAGGAGGAGGAGGAGAAAAAAAACTATTAAAAAACTATTAAAGACAAAAAAGCTATTATTAATCCGAAAAATATTAATGACAACAAATGTTTTCAATGGTCAATTTCAGCTCGGTACATACAAGGTGACCATAAAGACCGCATTGATGAAAGGTACACATCTATTATTAATAAATTTAATTTTAATGATTTAGATTTTCCATGTCCTTTGAGACAGATTAAAAAGTTTGAGAAGAGTAACATAGGAATTAGTATAAATGTTTACGGTATTAATAACAATTTAGAAATTTATCCGCTTAAAGTTTGTGAAACGGAGTCTGAAAATCATTTCGATTTGTTGTTGATATCAAATAATCAGGGGAATAACCATTACTGTTATATTAAAGATTTTTCAAGATTAGTTCGATCGCAAATTTCTAAATCGACAAAAAAATGGTATTCTGTAAACGTTGTTTTACCCATTATTGTGGAAATGATAAAATTAACAGATTAAAAGTTCATATAAAAGATTGTAAAATTAATAAACCGTTAAATGCAAAAATGCTTTTTGTTGACAATGAAGATAATCCTTCAATTTTAAAATTTCAAAATTTTCACTTTAAATACAAAGTTCCTGTTGTTGCATATTGCGATTTTGAATGTATTTTAAAAAAAGTTAATGAACAACAGTCGCAATATACATTAGTCAATGAAATTCATGAACCTATGAGTTTTTGTGTCTATTTAGTTGTAGACAAAGATTTACCAGAACCGATATCGTCTCAGTTGCCAAATGATCCTTATCTTTATAGAGGACCAGACGCTGCTTTAAAATTTATGGATTATCTCATATCAATTGCAAACCTAATTGCTGATTTAATTGATGTTAATAATCCAATGATATCGCTTACAATTGATGAACTCAATCGAATTCAATCAATTACTCACTGTGAATTATGTAATTTAGAATTTTCAATGTTAGATAAACCTGTTAGAGACCACTGTCATTTTACTGGTCGTTTTAGAAACATTGTTTGTAGTAAATGTAATCTAAAAAGAAAAAGTCAAACTTTTTTACCTGTATTTTTACATGGAATTTCCAATTACGATACACATTTTATTGTAAAGCAATTAGGTTGTGATCAACAAAAAATTAGTGTTATTCCAAATTCTTCTGAAAAATATGTTACTTTTTCCAAATCAACTATTGGTAAAATTAAATTACGTTTTTTAGATAGTTTTCGATTTTTAAATATGTACCAGTTTATCACAATTAGCAAATAATTTACCTAAAGATCACTTTTACCATACTCAATTGTTTTTTAATCATGACGATATGCCTCTTGTTACTAGAAAAGGGGTATATCCTTATGATTACACTGATTCATGGACTAAATTAGAAGAAACACAATTGCCACCAAAAGAATGTTTTTTCAATAAAATAACAGAAGAACATATTTCAGATGAAGAGTTTGATCATGCCAAAGAAGTTTGGTCAAAATTTAATTGTACAACATTAGGCGACTATTCAGATATACATGTATATTTACGTACAGATGTACTTTTATTAGCAGATGTTTTTGAAAATTTTAGAACCATATGCTGTAATAATTACGATTTAGATCCTGCTAATTACTTAACGTTTCCCAGTTTAACATTCGACGCAATGTTAAAATTTACAAAAGTTGAATTACAATTGCTTCCTACTTATGATATGTATATGTTTATTGAGAAAGGTATACGAGGTGGAATAACGAGTTGTGTGAAAAGATATGCTAAAGCAAATAACAAATATTTAAATGATATTCTCTATGATGTTAATACACCTTCTAGTTATTTAACATACATTGATGCAAATAACTTATATGGTTGGGCTATGATTAGACATATTCCAAAAGACGGATTTCAATGGTTAACAACGGAAGAGATCATTCAATTTGATGTGCAATCAGTTTCAGACGATAGCCCAGTAGGTTATATTGTTGAGTGCAGTATCGGTTACCCTTCTTATTTGCACGAAGAACATAATGATTTACCGTTTTTACCAGAAAAAAAAACCACCTCCAAAATCTAAACAACCTAAATTATTGTCAACGCTTTTAGATAAAGATTACTATGTTTGCCATTATATTTATTTGAAACAAGCAATAGAAAACGGATTAGTATTAAAACGAATACACAGAGTTTTAAAATTCAATCAAAGTGAATGGTTAAAACCATACATAATGTTTAATACTGACAAAAGAAAACAGAGTAAAAATGAATTTGAAAAAGACTTTTATAAATTACTCAATAACGCTATGTTTGGAAAATCTATTGAAAATGTACGTGATAGATTAAATCTAGAATTAGTGAATAACGAAAAAAGACTAACAGAACTGATATCCAAACCGAGTTTTAAGAACCGAATAATCTATTCTGAAAATTTAAGTGCTGTAGAATGTGTTAAAGATACTGTATTGTTTAATAAACCCATTTATATAGGTTTCACTGTGTTAGAGTTAAGCAAATATCACATGTATAATTTTCATTATAATATAATGAAACCTTTTTATCCTAATAGAATTAATTTACTCTATATAGATACTGATTCTTTTTTTTACGAAATTTTTACTACTGATTTTTATGAAGATTTGACTAATTTAGAAATTAAAAATTATTTTGATATGTCAGACTATCCAAAAGAACATAAATGTTTTTTTGGACACAACAAGAAAAAATTAGGTTGTTTTAAAGACGAGTGCATGAGTGTTCCAATAGTTGAATTCGTAGGATTAAGAAGCAAATTGTACACGTATAGAACGATGAACGATAATTATTTAGAAAATTGTAAAAAATTGAATTTAAAAAAAGCGAAAGGTGTAACTAAATCAGTAGTAAAAAAAAACATATTAATTTCTACGACTACAAAAATTGTTTATTTATGTCTTGTAATTTAAGAAAAAAATGAGAATATTTCAATCAAGAAAACATATTTTAAGAACAATTACAATAAACAAAATAGCGTTAAATGGAAATGATGACAAAAGATTTATATCAGACGACTGTATTCACACATTAGCGTATGGCCATAAATTATTAAAGTTAAAAAAAAGTTGTTAACAATTGTTTTCTTGTTCATTATTGTATGTATATATATATATATATATATATATATATATATATATATATATATATTATGTATAATGTACTAACCTTATCGTGTTATGTAACCATTTATTATTGTTTTTTATTTGTATTTCAAGGGTAAAATAACAACATCATATCTGTATGTGTATATATATTATGTATAATGTACTAACCTTATCAAGTTATGTTTTTATTAAATAAATTATTTCTATGTAACCATTTACTATTGTTTTTATTTGCAACCCAATGGCAAAAAATAACAACATCAAATATTTATTTAAAAAAAATTTCATTTATTTTTACATAATCTTTTTTACAATTCCTGATAATGGTGTGTATTGTACAATTGCATCATTTATAATTAAACAATAAACTGCAGTTCCAGTTGGAAAGTCTTCGTTCGCTTGTAATTCAACTCTTATATCCAATGCTCCAGTTTTTATTGTATCAACTTGCTTTGAACAATCAATAACAAAAAGTGGAAATTTTTGTAGAAATTCATTTTTACTCAGACAAGGTTGGTTATCACTTCCTACATAATATGAAGACTGAAATCTTGAATACAATTCATACATCAGTGCTTTGCATCCATTGAAATTATCATAAGGATAATACTTACTATTCAAATAAAGTTTTACATTTTCCAAATTACAAAAATCAAAATATGATGAATTTTTATCATTTTTATCTTTTCTACTTGTTTGAAAGCCTATTATTACATATCGAGGTTTTTCCACCAAAGATGTAGTTTTAACAGTCCAAGTCTGAGCTTTAGAAACAGGAAGTGAAGGATATTCATGTATTTGCCATCTTCTAAACGCCATTGTTATTGGCTGATCAGAGTCAGTAATTTTTAGTAATGACAATCTTATATTATCATCAACACGAACATAAGGAACTTTCCAAACAATTTTATTTATTTGAAATGAACACTCGTGAAGACTTGGTGTAGCTTGAAAAATTGCATTCTTATCAGTTGAAGCGCGTATCAGCACTAATTCTTGTTTTACATTCAAAAGTATTTTTTTATAATCTTCTGCAAAACCCAATAATAATTGGAGCGGTACACAAAATGAAAAATTAGTTTTATCTGCAAGAACGTCCATCATATGAACTTTTAATCTGTTAATTTTATCATTTCCACAATAATGGGTAAAACAACGTTTACAGAATACCATTTTTTTGTCGATTTAGAAATTTGCGATCGAACTAATCTTGAAAAATCTTTAATATAACAGTAATGGTTATTCCCCTGATTATTTGATATCAACAACAAATCGAAATGATTTTCAGACTCCGTTTCACAAACTTTAAGCGGATAAATTTCTAAATTGTTATTAATACCGTAAACATATAAATGTTATGTTTACCGTAAACTAATTCCTATGTTATTCTTCTCAAACTTTTTAATCTGTCTCAAAGGACATGGAAAATCTAAATCATTAAAATTAAATTTATTAATAATAGATGTGTACCTTTCATCAATGCGGTCTTTATGGTCACCTTGTATGTACCGAGCTGAAATTGACCATTGAAAACATTTGTTGTCATTAATATTTTTCGGATTAATAATAGCTTTTTTGTCTTTAATAGTTTTTTAATAGTTTTTTTTCTCCTCCTCCTCCTCTTGATCTACTTCCATTTCATAGTCACTGTCTATTTCCATAGCTTGACTAAAAGATGAATCCATTATCTATCTGTAAAATAATTTGATAAACTAATTTAGTCCTGTTGAGCCAAATCCTTTAGCTCCTCTAACTGTGCAATTTAATTTGTCAATTGTAATTTCCTCAACTTCGGGATAGAAATATGCGTTCACATATTAATTGTGCAATTCTGTCCCCAATATTTACTTTAAACTCGGTACTCGATAAATTAAACAATAATACACCAATATTTCCTCTATAATCTTTATCAATAACTCCGGCTCCTACGTGAATCCCATATTTTAATGATAACCCTGATCTGGGCGCTATCCGTCCATAGCAACCGTCTGGTAACACCACGGCTATGTTAGTGTTTATTAATTCACGTTCCCACGCTTTAATAACTACAGTTTCACCACTTCTTAAATCAAAGCCGGCAGCACAAGACGAATAACGTTCAGGTGGAAATCCGTTTTCTGACAGCCGTGTAAATTTTAAGTTTGTATTTTCTGAAAAAAATAAAACTAACTATATTATTTAATTAAACCCATTTACTACTTACACTATGCCTTATATTTTTTATCATAAGTGACAGTTTCTTGTTTTACGTTTTCAAGTCTTAACATATTTTGTCCTACTGTTGTTAATACATTATTAATTGTATCAAAAATATTCTTATCTTCTACATTTTGTTTAATATCTAACAAGAAATAACCTTTTCTGGAAACTTTTTGCCAGTAAAACTTTTCGTTTTTACATTTTTTTAGATCTCGAACATCAGTTATTTCAATCTTGATTAAATGTGTTCCTGACTCGCCAGGTGTGGAAATTTTCTTTTTCTTATCCCCACATTGGTATTGTAAATGTTGAGAAATGATCTACTTTTCTTTTGATTAAATAATTTGACAAATTTATCACCTTCATCATCATCATAATCAGCATTGTTATCACAATCAGTATCAGATGATGATGATGATGATGACGATGCTTCATTTTTAGATCTTTTAATTCCTTTTTTGATTTGTTTTTTAGCAGAAGTTTTTTTCACATAACCTGTTTCAAGTGAAATTAATTTATTTCTTCCAATATCTTGAATATTTTAAATAATATTTAATGGAAATGAAAGATTTATATTTTTTTCAACAACACCGGAAAAGATTGATAACAATTCATCACAAGGCTGATCTTGTAACATGTAATACAATTGTTTGTCTTGTGAAAGATCACCAGACATCATATAATGTTTTGAAAGCACATCACACAAATTTTGAAAAATAAAAAGTAGTTGTACAGCAACGGGATTCATGTAAACCTCCTTTGATCTTTGAAGTTCTGCAACTAACTGTTGCCATGTGTCCAAATTTCTAAATCCTATCATCCAAAGATTTTCTATTATTTGCATTAAAGTTAGAAACCTTATGTGTGATGTTGACCTACCAGTATTTGATGTAGTAGGAGTCTGTCCTTGTTGCTGCTGTTGTTGTTGTTGAGGTTGTTGCGGTTGTTGGTGCGGCTGCTGCTGCAGCTGCTGTTGATGATGTTGATAATGTTTGTTGATAAAAGTAGTAGTTGGCAGTTTAGGTAATTTTTTAGAAGAAGCGGCTGATGATGGTTCTTCTTCAACTCGCAGAGTCAAGTCAATTGTTTCCGAGTTCATTTCTAAAATATAAAATACAAAATAATTAATAAACAGTATAATCAGTACAATTAAAATTAATTTCAACAGTAATAATTGTTACCTTGATGATTTGATATCATCAACAAATCAAAAATGATTTTCATTTTCCAATTAACAAACTTTAAGTGGATAAATATCTAAATTGTTAATTATCGAACTAAAATTAACCATTAGAAACATTTATTTTCGTTAAAATAATAGCTTTCTTTATCGTTAATATATTTTTGAAAAAACAATATAGGCCTAGGAAAAAAGCCTCCTAACAAAAAATGAAATTAAATTGAAACAAATACACACCTGTATGTTGGAGTGTCTTGGTGAACATTCAGAGACCACTGTTGACTGAAAGTTTCTCCTCGGCTTATAAAGGAAGCTTCAAGGCTGACGCGTACTTACTCTACACAGTTTGTAATAATATTTCAAATCAATTCCTTTTCAAACAACAATCACCAATATGCGGTATAACACAACTTATAAATTTATTATTAAAATAACAGATTAATAATTATTTGGTTAAAAAATACTTTGTTCTGAGGTATGTACTTATATATTAAAATATATTGACAATATAAAATTATTTCGTATAAATGTTACTGCATTTAAATTTCAATTTGTTTAATACTTAATGTTAACACATTTGGTTACAGAATATTTTGAATCTCCAATAAAAATTATATATATCGTTGTCTGCACATTTAACACTATCAAACGGTAAGTAAATAAAAATCTTACATTTAATTTCAACAGTCAAATCAACTATTATATATATAATAAAATCGTAATAGAAACTGTTATTAGTTTCTACATTGTCAAATAGTCAAATCATAATTTTGATATCAGTTGATGAAGCTAGTATTTGATGCAACAAAGTTACGAGGCTATGACTTTCACTTGTCCTAGCACGTGGAATAATTATATGCGCTATATCCTGGTCACATCAATACGCTCTTGCAAGTGGAATTAATTAAACAAGTTCTGTAAACAACTACCTTCCAAAGAACACTTATACTATAACGCGTTTCTGATCTTCTAATATCAATAGTATCACCACTCCACTGTAAAATTTTCTTCAATTTATACACATCACAAGTAAACTACGTATAGTCATGTGTTGTTCTATTAACAATTTTATCATGAAACAAATCATGTTGTGTAATATTTTAAATAAAAACCTTTCCAAAAACATTGACAACTATGAGGAATAATACATCCTATACAATTGTTACTTTTTTGTACTAAAACAAGTGATTCATCACTAATTTGTTGAAACTGAATGTCATACTGAGGCAAATATTTGTGTATTGAAATATAATTAAAATTATGAATATTACTGTAATACTGTTTAATTGGTAATATAAAATTAATTTTACTAGATTTCGCTCCGTTACAATTGAAGTCCGACACAAACTTTATACTAATACATCTGTTAATAGACTGTTTTGAATATGCAAAAAAAATTACATACCGTTGCCTACACTTCTTAAAACAAAACCTATCTTCAGATTGTAAATATTTAAAACGAAATATATGATACCAATAGTTACAATTTCTTATATCATTATCATTTGAAATATAATCAGCAATAAGAAAAGAAGAAGTCAATTTATTAATACAAAAATGTCCAAAATATAAACTTCTGCTATACAAAGATATTATATGTTCTAAATTATCATTATGCATACAATGTAAAATATAACTAGCTTTCCAATCGAAATCCAATATTTTATTGTTTAAATTGATTCTTCTACAGTACATTTGCCAAAAATAAGAGCATTCAATTAGTTTAACATTATCAAATGGTAAATTAAGGAAAATCAATAGTTGAATCTCTCTTGGTAAGTCCACTATCTGTTGCAATAATGTCATGATTCATCAATAATACATCACACGCTGTTTGATAAATCTACTAACTATTTCAACAAATGTCTTGAATTATACAACACACGCACTGCTGTCTAAAAAAGAATTTCCTCCTCAGCTTATAAAGAAACCTCAAGGCCGCATCACACGTTGCTTAATCACTCTAGTCATCCGCTTTATTAATATTAATGAAGCAAAAAACTCCGAAAAGGCAAACAACTACTTCCTGCGCATGTCTTGCACCTACATACAAATGATCTCGCACAGCCGTGTGTGTTGTCACAGTCGTATCACGACTCACAGGTCTTATGACGAAATGTTCTTACAACTCAAGGCCGAGGTCATCGGGCGACCTTGAAATCCAAGGTCATCAAGGTCAGTGACCGGCCTTGCGAGGTCAGTGACCGACCTTGCGAGGTCAATGATCTTGCATTCCTGAGTGATGACGTCATGTGATCTAGATTGGCGTAGAAGAGACATTTCTTTACTACTTACTATGGGTTGATATATCCATACCTGTTTTATGTTATGGCCATTTAGAGATTCGAATGTGAAAGCACTAGACCAATTTTCAAATTTCGGAAGAAGGCGTTAAGAGCAGCATTCAGGTAACCTCACCGGTCTTCCTGCAGGCCAATCTTCAAAGATTCCAATTCTCTTATTTTTCCGTCCATTTACATTTTGAGTTGTTTAACCTTTGTGCGAAAACACTTTGAATTATTTGATGTAACAAACACATCAATTCATTACAATCTTAGGCAGTCCAGACCATCAAAATTACTAAGTATCATACAATTTTCTTTGATCGGCATCTCCTCATCAGTGGTACTGAGCTTTTTAAGCACTACCTGACTGCTTCAAGACCGAAAATGCCGTAAAGGCTTTCGAAATAGGCGTTAAAACTCGTCTTTTCAACAGTTGTCTTTAAAGCGTTCAGGAATATTTAGGCCTAAACCGTACTATTATTACGGCCACCTGCATGCAGAATATGTTAGTACATATATATATTTTAAAATAGTAATAGTTATTACTTTGTAATGTATAACTGTGAAAACTGATCCTAATGGAGCTATTGTATAGTTAAACACTGTATAATAAAAAATTTTGAGTTCTGAGAAACCAAATTAAGCTGTAGGTATTTCAATGTGCAGGATAGTTCAGCTGATTTAATATCTAAAACATTAATAATTTAAACATCTATAATAAACAACTATCTAGGCTGTGTATACTTATAAAATATAACAAACAAAATAGTGTAACATTTAGTGACTTTTCATAAACGTGTCTGACACCTTGTGATACAAATACCACATGTACATCGCGGTCATTAGAAGTTAGTGATTGGCATTATATTACGTATTGTTGTCATTCTGTGGTAACGTAATACGGGGATAATTACCTCCTTCTTTTCGACCGGCGCATACCGGAGAACCCGGGGAGTGTCCCTGAATTGTCGCAGGGACTGATGTGTGCTTTGTACTGCCGATGGTGTTTTCTCTGGTATGACGCCAGGAGCCAGCCCCTTCGGGCCCTAGTCAGGAAGTGCGCCATGGATGCAGAGGTCGGACTCTGCATTGCTACGGTCGGCCCCCGGCACGTCTGGTTTCCGGTGCTGGGAGTACGGAGGTCGGGCCCCAGGGAACTGAGATAGAGGCTCAGTCCTCGAGGGTACACCCGTTCCCGATTTTTCCGGGCCACCCTTGTCGCATCGGAAGATATCGATGGAGAGACTGCAGAGAGAAAGCCGCGAAAAAGAGACTCAGACCCCATCACCATCTATGGTGGCAGCAGCCTTTACCACGGCTGGGAAACGAACGGCCGGAAGTCCCCCTGAACATCCAAGGGAGGAAAAGCGGCAGAGAGACGCCGGAGAGCCTGCTTCTGTCGACGCGACAGAAGAGAGCGAGTTTCGCCTGGTAGTCTCAAAAAAGAAAAAAAGAAAAGCGAAGGCCGTAGATAAGAGCGGGAAGAGGCAAGACCTACCTCCACCTCCTCCCCCACAAGTAAAGAATCCGGAGAAACTCTCGCGTTCCAGGCCTGGGAGGCAGGTGGTGATTGTCAAGCCTAAAGCTGGCAAGTCATACGCCGAGATTCTTGGAGCAATGAGGGCTGGAGTTACTCCCGAAGAGTCGGGCACTGTGGTACGCCACATAAGGAAGACTGTCACTGGAGGAGTATTACTGGAAATCGCAAAATGCGACGACAGAAGGAAACTCCAGGAGGCGATACAGAAGGCGGTGGGCGATAGGGGCGATGTTCGCTCCATTGTTCCTAAGGCAAGGCTAGAGATCCTAGATCTGGACGCCTTGACCACCGAAGCCGACATCTCGGACGCCCTAAGCAGGGAGTTTCCTGTCCTTGGTGGCGAAATTAGGGTTACCCTCTTCAAGCCTAACTGGCAAGAACAGAGGAAGGCCGTGGTTGAGCTTCTCGAGAGTGACTCCTTGACAGTACTCCGAAAGGGGTCGGGTGGGTCGTCTGCCGGATTCGGGGTCGTGTGGAGGTGGACAGATGCTTCCGCTGTCTCGGCTACGGTAACACAAGGAGGAAATGTTCCGGGCCGGATAGGAGCAGTAACTGCTGGAAATGCGGCAGCGCCGAACACAAGGCGGCTGTTTGCACGCGGGCTCCTTCTTGCGTCTTATGTACCGGAAACCCTGGAGCAAAGACGGATCATGTTCCAGGATCAGGTGCCTGCGGGGTTTTCAAGAAAGCCCTGGACGACAGGAAGACCCGTGCTAGGCCACGAAAATGATCCGGTTTATCCAGGCCAATCTGCAGAGATGTCACGCTGCGGACGCAATCCTTGAACAGCTGGCCTGTGAGACCAAAGCCCAGATAGTGATCGTCAGTGAACCCGTCCGAACCAAACCCAGCTCATCTTGGTTTTACGATGGACTCGGCACCGCGGCTGTTTGGATCGCAGACAGTCGTGGGGTCCGTGTACTGAGTCATGGTTCCGGTGACGGTTATGCCTGGGTTAAGTTGAACAGCGTTACCATTTACAGTGTGTACCTCTCCCCAATTACTCCGCGCGAGAGTACCTGGGAAGGTTGGAAGCGCTGGAAGACAGTCTCCGAAACGTCCCTGGGCGTGTTATAGTGGCGGGTGACTTCAACGCCCGTGCGGTTGAATGGGGTATGCCCGTGACTAATGTGAGGGGAAGACATATTTTGGAGACGGTCTCGAGACTCGATTTGGAAGTCGTGAATAGAGGGACAAGGCCGACCTTCCGAAGCACTCTCGGTGAGTCAATACCAGATATTACGATGGTATCGGCCGATTTGTTTCCTTTAGTAGCGGAATGGCGAGTGATGGACGTCTACACTGCTAGTGACCACGAGTTCATCGCTTTCCATCTTATCGATAATCGGCTGCCGCGGCGAGCGAATACCCGAAACACTCTTGGCTGGAATCTGGCTAAGCTGGACAGCGGAAAACTCGTCGAGCAGCTAGATCGTAGTATCGAGGCTGGTGTTCCGGGGTTTCCCGAGTCCACTGTAACAGCTGAGGTTGAGGCTTATATCGACTCTTCCATGAAACTGATAGAACACGCTTGCAATTCGTCAATGCCTCGGAAAAGACCTTACCGGGGCCGTCGCCAAGCCTTCTGGTGGACGGACGAAATCGGCGAGCTCAGAAGAACTGCACTAATGTGCAGACGTAGAGCGCAGCGAGCTCGAAACCGGCCTGAAGCTATAACTAGGTCGGCAGAGCACAAGGCTGCTAAGAGTGCAGCAATTCGCTTGAGCAAGGCACGATGCTGGCGTGAGCTCTGCCAGGAGGTGGACTCGGACCCTTGGGGAAGAGGATACAAACTTGTAGGAAAAAAGCTCGGAGGAATAGGGAACAGCACGGAAATGCCTGCTGGAATGATTTCGGCGATCGTGGAAGCTCTCTTCCCAAGTCACCCTGTAAGGCGGGAGGAGAGAGTAGCGAGACCAGTTCCAGTCGTTCCCATTTTTACGGAGCAGGAGCTTGTAGCGGCGGTGTCTACCATGCGCAACAAGAAGGCTCCAGGACCTGATGGCATTCCAGCTGAGGTTTTGAAGATTGCGGCGGCGAGTTATCCACTCTTGCTGCTGAATATGTATAATGCATGTTTGGTAGCGGGTGTGTTCCCGTCGCGCTGGAAGGTTGCTAGGTTGGCGCTGATCAGCAAAGGCAAAGGTGATCCGAACTCCCCGTCGGCATACAGGCCACTTTGTATGCTTGACACCGCGGGGAAGCTCTATGAAAGGTTGCTGAAACCCAGGTTGCAGTCGTCCATCGAAGCCGCCGGAGATCTCTCTCCCCGGCAGCACGGCTTTCGAAAGCGACACTCAACTCTGAACGCCATTACAGAGGTGATCAGTGCCGTCCAGCAAGCCGAAACAGCTTGTCACCAGGCTTGGCCGATTGTGCTGTTGGTTACCCTTGACGTAAAGAACGCGTTTAACTCTGCTCGGTGGGAGGACATGCTAAAGGCGTTGCAGCGGGACTTCAGCGTGCCCGACTATCTCCTGGTCATTGTGCAGGACTACCTGAAGAACCGTCAGCTGTTGTATGATACCAAAGACGGAAGGAGAACAAAAGAAGTCACTGCCGGTGCGGCTCAAGGGTCTATTCTCGGCCCAGACCTATGGAATGTTTCATACGATGGTTTGCTTCGCCTTGAGATGCCCCACGACGTCTACCTCGTGGGTTATGCTGATGACGTGGCTGCAGTCATCACGGCGAGGACTCCGGACTTGGCACAGTTACGCCTTAATCAGGTAATGATTCGGGTCAATGCATGGATGACGAGCCATGGACTTGAGCTGGCGGTCGCCAAGACCAAAATCGTTATGCTCACTCGACGGAGAATCCCCACTCTGATCTCTATGAATGTGGGGGGTGTCGAGGTTCGGACAAGAACTGCGGCGAAGTATCTCGGTGTGTTACTCGAATGCCGTCTTCGGTATTGGGAGCACATTCAGCCGGTATGTGATAAAGCCTCTAGGGTGGTTATGTCTCTCGGCAGGCTGATGGCTAACGTAGGAAGCCCTAGGTCAAGTAAGAGACGCCTCCTCATGTCTACTGTAAACTCAACCCTTCTGTATGGCGCAGAGGTTTGGGTGGATGTCATGAGGATAAGGCGATACAGTCAAAAGCTGTTATCGGTACAGAGAAGAGCGGCACTTAGGGTCGCCTGCGCCTTACGCACCGTTTCCGGTTCGGCCGTGGCGGTCGTGGCTGGGGTGATTCCTATTGACCTGCTGGCCATCGAGAGACAGACCGTCTTCCGGGAGGCTGCCGAGCGTGGTAGAGAGGATGCCTTGGCTGCTGCCAGGGTGGAGACTCTGCATGTTTGGCAGCGGAGGTGGACGGAAGGATCGGACGGTCGCTGGACCTTCCGTCTCATTCGAGAGCTTCAATCCTGGATAGATCGTGGCCACGGGGAGATAGATTTCTACCAGTTCCTGATGGGACACGGTTACTTTAGGAAGTACCTCTACAGGATGGGAAAAGTCAGGTCGCCTCGGTATGCTTACTGCCCGGAGGAAAATGATGATGTTCATCACACCTTCTTCGCTTGCGGGCGCTTCACCGAGGCCAGGCGAACGCTCGCCACCAAAGTTGGCGATGTTACAGCAGAGACCATTGTGGAGATGATGCTGCAGAGTGAGGACGCCTGGAATGCAGTCACCACTCATGTACATGCGATCCTTCATCAGAAACGTGAAGATGGATGCCTGGCTGACCCCTAGCTTTCGCCGCAGTTCTTGTCCGAACCTCGACACCCCCCACATTCATAGAGATCAGAGTGGGGATTCTCCGTCGAGTGAGCATAACGATTTTGGTCTTGGCGACCGCCAGCTCAAGTCCATGGCTCGTCATCCATGCATTGACCCGAATCATTACCTGATTAAGGCGTAACTGTGCCAAGTCCGGAGTCCTCGCCGTGATGACTGCAGCCACGTCATCAGCATAACCCACGAGGTAGACGTCGTGGGGCATCTCAAGGCGAAGCAAACCATCGTATGAAACATTCCATAGGTCTGGGCCGAGAATAGACCCTTGAGCCGCACCGGCAGTGACTTCTTTTGTTCTCCTTCCGTCTTTGGTATCATACAACAGCTGACGGTTCTTCAGGTAGTCCTGCACAATGACCAGGAGATAGTCGGGCACGCTGAAGTCCCGCTGCAACGCCTTTAGCATGTCCTCCCACCGAGCAGAGTTAAACGCGTTCTTTACGTCAAGGGTAACCAACAGCACAATCGGCCAAGCCTGGTGACAAGCTGTTTCGGCTTGCTGGACGGCACTGATCACCTCTGTAATGGCGTTCAGAGTTGAGTGTCGCTTTCGAAAGCCGTGCTGCCGGGGAGAGAGATCTCCGGCGGCTTCGATGGACGACTGCAACCTGGGTTTCAGCAACCTTTCATAGAGCTTCCCCGCGGTGTCAAGCATACAAAGTGGCCTGTATGCCGACGGGGAGTTCGGATCACCTTTGCCTTTGCTGATCAGCGCCAACCTAGCAACCTTCCAGCGCGACGGGAACACACCCGCTACCAAACATGCATTATACATATTCAGCAGCAAGAGTGGATAACTCGCCGCCGCAATCTTCAAAACCTCAGCTGGAATGCCATCAGGTCCTGGAGCCTTCTTGTTGCGCATGGTAGACACCGCCGCTACAAGCTCCTGCTCCGTAAAAATGGGAACGACTGGAACTGGTCTCGCTACTCTCTCCTCCCGCCTTACAGGGTGACTTGGGAAGAGAGCTTCCACGATCGCCGAAATCATTCCAGCAGGCATTTCCGTGCTGTTCCCTATTCCTCCGAGCTTTTTTCCTACAAGTTTGTATCCTCTTCCCCAAGGGTCCGAGTCCACCTCCTGGCAGAGCTCACGCCAGCATCGTGCCTTGCTCAAGCGAATTGCTGCACTCTTAGCAGCCTTGTGCTCTGCCGACCTAGTTATAGCTTCAGGCCGGTTTCGAGCTCGCTGCGCTCTACGTCTGCACATTAGTGCAGTTCTTCTGAGCTCGCCGATTTCGTCCGTCCACCAGAAGGCTTGGCGACGGCCCCGGTAAGGTCTTTTCCGAGGCATTGACGAATTGCAAGCGTGTTCTATCAGTTTCATGGAAGAGTCGATATAAGCCTCAACCTCAGCTGTTACAGTGGACTCGGGAAACCCCGGAACACCAGCCTCGATACTACGATCTAGCTGCTCGACGAGTTTTCCGCTGTCCAGCTTAGCCAGATTCCAGCCAAGAGTGTTTCGGGTATTCGCTCGCCGCGGCAGCCGATTATCGATAAGATGGAAAGCGATGAACTCGTGGTCACTAGCAGTGTAGACGTCCATCACTCGCCATTCCGCTACTAAAGGAAACAAATCGGCCGATACCATCGTAATATCTGGTATTGACTCACCGAGAGTGCTTCGGAAGGTCGGCCTTGTCCCTCTATTCACGACTTCCAAATCGAGTCTCGAGACCGTCTCCAAAATATGTCTTCCCCTCACATTAGTCACGGGCATACCCCATTCAACCGCACGGGCGTTGAAGTCACCCGCCACTATAACACGCCCAGGGACGTTTCGGAGACTGTCTTCCAGCGCTTCCAACCTTCCCAGGTACTCTCGCGCGGAGTAATTGGGGAGAGGTACACACTGTAAATGGTAACGCTGTTCAACTTAACCCAGGCATAACCGTCACCGGAACCATGACTCAGTACACGGACCCCACGACTGTCTGCGATCCAAACAGCCGCGGTGCCGAGTCCATCGTAAAACCAAGATGAGCTGGGTTTGGTTCGGACGGGTTCACTGACGATCACTATCTGGGCTTTGGTCTCACAGGCCAGCTGTTCAAGGATTGCGTCCGCAGCGTGACATCTCTGCAGATTGGCCTGGATAAACCGGATCATTTTCGTGGCCTAGCACGGGTCTTCCTGTCGTCCAGGGCTTTCTTGAAAACCCCGCAGGCACCTGATCCTGGAACATGATCCGTCTTTGCTCCAGGGTTTCCGGTACATAAGACGCAAGAAGGAGCCCGCGTGCAAACAGCCGCCTTGTGTTCGGCGCTGCCGCATTTCCAGCAGTTACTGCTCCTATCCGGCCCGGAACATTTCCTCCTTGTGTTACCGTAGCCGAGACAGCGGAAGCATCTGTCCACCTCCACACGACCCCGAATCCGGCAGACGACCCACCCGACCCCTTTCGGAGTACTGTCAAGGAGTCACTCTCGAGAAGCTCAACCACGGCCTTCCTCTGTTCTTGCCAGTTAGGCTTGAAGAGGGTAACCCTAATTTCGCCACCAAGGACAGGAAACTCCCTGCTTAGGGCGTCCGAGATGTCGGCTTCGGTGGTCAAGGCGTCCAGATCTAGGATCTCTAGCCTTGCCTTAGGAACAATGGAGCGAACATCGCCCCTATCGCCCACCGCCTTCTGTATCGCCTCCTGGAGTTTCCTTCTGTCGTCGCATTTTGCGATTTCCAGTAATACTCCTCCAGTGACAGTCTTCCTTATGTGGCGTACCACAGTGCCCGACTCTTCGGGAGTAACTCCAGCCCTCATTGCTCCAAGAATCTCGGCGTATGACTTGCCAGCTTTAGGCTTGACAATCACCACCTGCCTCCCAGGCCTGGAACGCGAGAGTTTCTCCGGATTCTTTACTTGTGGGGGAGGAGGTGGAGGTAGGTCTTGCCTCTTCCCGCTCTTATCTACGGCCTTCGCTTTTCTTTTTTTCTTTTTTGAGACTACCAGGCGAAACTCGCTCTCTTCTGTCGCGTCGACAGAAGCAGGCTCTCCGGCGTCTCTCTGCCGCTTTTCCTCCCTTGGATGTTCAGGGGGACTTCCGGCCGTTCGTTTCCCAGCCGTGGTAAAGGCTGCTGCCACCATAGATGGTGATGGGGTCTGAGTCTCTTTTTCGCGGCTTTCTCTCTGCAGTCTCTCCATCGATATCTTCCGATGCGACAAGGGTGGCCCGGAAAAATCGGGAACGGGTGTACCCTCGAGGACTGAGCCTCTATCTCAGTTCCCTGGGGCCCGACCTCCGTACTCCCAGCACCGGAAACCAGACGTGCCGGGGGCCGACCGTAGCAATGCAGAGTCCGACCTCTGCATCCATGGCGCACTTCCTGACTAGGGCCCGAAGGGGCTGGCTCCTGGCGTCATACCAGAGAAAACACCATCGGCAGTACAAAGCACACATCAGTCCCTGCGACAATTCAGGGACACTCCCCGGGTTCTCCGGTATGCGCCGGTCGAAAAGAAGGAGGTAATTATCCCCGTATTACGTTACCACAGAATGACAACAATACGTAATA
The DNA here is from genome assembly GCF_021130785.1 of Homalodisca vitripennis. Classification (NCBI taxonomy): domain Eukaryota; kingdom Metazoa; phylum Arthropoda; class Insecta; order Hemiptera; family Cicadellidae; genus Homalodisca; species Homalodisca vitripennis. The sequence goes on along the minus strand of NW_025778421.1, from coordinate 36,663 downwards.
TAATGCCAATCACTAACTTCTAATGACCGCGATGTACATGTGGTATTTGTATCACAAGGTGTCAGACACGTTTATGAAAAGTCACTAAATGTTACACTATTTTGTTTGTTATATTTTATAAGTATACACAGCCTAGATAGTTGTTTATTATAGATGTTTAAATTATTAATGTTTTAGATATTAAATCAGCTGAACTATCCTGCACATTGAAATACCTACAGCTTAATTTGGTTTCTCAGAACTCAAAATTTTTTATTATACAGTGTTTAACTATACAATAGCTCCATTAGGATCAGTTTTCACAGTTATACATTACAAAGTAATAACTATTACTATTTTAAAATATATATATGTACTAACATATTCTGCATGCAGGTGGCCGTAATAATAGTACGGTTTAGGCCTAAATATTCCTGAACGCTTTAAAGACAACTGTTGAAAAGACGAGTTTTAACGCCTATTTCGAAAGCCTTTACGGCATTTTCGGTCTTGAAGCAGTCAGGTAGTGCTTAAAAAGCTCAGTACCACTGATGAGGAGATGCCGATCAAAGAAAATTGTATGATACTTAGTAATTTTGATGGTCTGGACTGCCTAAGATTGTAATGAATTGATGTGTTTGTTACATCAAATAATTCAAAGTGTTTTCGCACAAAGGTTAAACAACTCAAAATGTAAATGGACGGAAAAATAAGAGAATTGGAATCTTTGAAGATTGGCCTGCAGGAAGACCGGTGAGGTTACCTGAATGCTGCTCTTAACGCCTTCTTCCGAAATTTGAAAATTGGTCTAGTGCTTTCACATTCGAATCTCTAAATGGCCATAACATAAAACAGGTATGGATATATCAACCCATAGTAAGTAGTAAAGAAATGTCTCTTCTACGCCAATCTAGATCACATGACGTCATCACTCAGGAATGCAAGATCATTGACCTCGCAAGGTCGGTCACTGACCTCGCAAGGCCGGTCACTGACCTTGATGACCTTGGATTTCAAGGTCGCCCGATGACCTAGGCCTTGAGTTGTAAGAACATTTCGTCATAAGACCTGTGAGTCGTGATACGACTGTGACAACACACACGGCTGTGCGAGATCATTTGTATGTATTATATTATATATTATAGTAAACTCGAAAAATAACAAAAGCACTTTACATTATAAAATTAATTCATAAAATGAGGGGTTGCAGTGTAATAGGCGGGAACCACAACTGAATCGACTATTGATTAGAACTATGGAATATAATTGCTCTTGACCTAAATTCGTAATTAACAATTGGTGGCTGTTTCTATTTTACAGAATAACAATATTGCTTAGTACAATCTTAAAAGTCTACAATGCAATTCGATTCGACATTATTGTTCGATATTATTTCAAACATAGTGAAATCATGTGTATAGTATTTGAATAATGGCTACTAGATATGGGATATACAGTTATTTACCTTTTTACTACAAAAACAACGTCATGGCCGATACTGTTTATTATTTTTTTTTGTATTATAGAAGTTTCACAGAAGTTATTGGGTTTGCTAATGATTTTTTGAATCAGTATTATCATTGTAGTGCGCTTGCCCTAGTTCGGACGAGATTACGTAAGGTATTATATTTATTTCGAGGAACAATTATTAACTTTAGCTTTATACAAGTTAAGTAGTTTGTATGAAAAAAAAATGAAAACTATTATTAAAATGTATTAAACTAGTTATTGAACGGAATATTTTATCTGTTTCTAAATTTATGACAAATGCATCTGTTTGGCTCACCCACGAAATTGAGTTAAATTTATGACGTAGTTCATAAAAGACTGAACAATTTGGGTATTTATTTCATTTTCATTTATTTATTTCCACGGCAATCGCCACTTTTACAATACCATTACATAGTAAAATAACATTGTATTGATTTGTATCCACTCCTTTAAGCCTTTAGACACTTGTGTTCAATATAATTGAATTATAATGGTGTATTGAGTTGTGTTATTATAACATTAGTACACTCTGTAATAAAGCAATGAAAAAATAAATTTTGATAAACTGATATGAAATCTTCTAACTGACTGCATTTTACGAATTATTGATTAATACATGGTTTGAAGTAGTGTATACATTGAATTGCTCTTACTTGTAATTGGAATGTATTTGTTTTAATTCAAGAGTCTTGAAGAACAGTTACTCTAATGCTATGCTATTAAGATATTAATCTCAAATTCAAGTAAATTGATCATTAAGATCAAGTAAATTGTTGATTCTTAATAAACATTAAGATACATTTCCTAACAATAGGAAGTGCTAATGTAAAAGAACGTTCTTTATCAAAATTGTGCTTTATATAAACACAGGGAGTCATTGAAAAGTTGATCAAACATCGCGTCCTATTACAAAAGTTTCACCAATCGTAACGAGGGAGCTTTTGTTCTGAGAGAAAGTTTATATCAAATCTCAATTCTCAGCAGTCGAAATTGTTGAAAACTGATATCTTTGTAGCTGAAGTAGTGCTACTAAGTAACACTTTACCTTATGATCATGTTACTTTGCTGGGTGTTATTATAGAGTCTGATTTTATTCCGGAGACTGAAGATTACAAAGTCCAATTGTTGAGAAGATCATTATTGTTTAGTACAGTATACAACAATGTATATAACTCATTACAACGTAATATTTAGACTATACATTTCTTTAAATTGTACTACGTTTAATTAATGATAACTGAGAACCAACAAATAAATGACGAATTAGTTAAGTTTGTTTTCAATTTTCAGAAATTAGTCTGTACATGTCCGTTTCTACAGGGTGGCGCATATGTCAGTTTCCCCATAAATTGGGATATTTTTCGATAGGTTGGTAACGATGTGAAGTTGACAGCAAAACGGAGTAAGATAATTAATTGTTGTCTGTTCCAGAAGCTAGTGTAAAGTGACGCTCTTTGCATATGTCATTTTTTGCTTGTGTTTTTAAAATGTTTACAACCCAACAACGAATTTACTGGTATATCCCTCAGTTGTGGTGGAAGCATAATAGAAATACTGCTATAATAATTGAAGAATTTAGTGGTAAATATCCAGGTGTCACGATATCCTCTTGACAGTAAATGCGGAAGTTAAATAAGAAAGTTGAAAACACAGGAAGCGTTTTAAATGCCTTGAAGTGTAGTCAAATTGCAACGAAGAAAACCTGCAGACAGTTTCTCAAGCTTTTGTAGTCAGTCCCGGTAAATCGATTCGTAAGGCATGTGCTGAACTAGAAATATCAAGGAAGAAGCGTGCAAAGAAGTTAAAGCAATTAAAATTTAAGTCATACAGTCCGTCATTACTCCAAGCGCTTCACGAGGATGATTCCGATAGGCGATTGAAATTCTGTGAGACAATAATTATCATCTCAGAGGCTGATCCAAATTTCTTGCGATAAATTTTGTGGTATAATGCGAGGCATGTTTCAAACTAAATAGACGTGTTAATCGGCATAACTACGTGTACTGGTCGGAAGTTACAATGCTTGACAAACTTGAATCTCATGGCATCCGAGGCGTGCCTCTCCAGTGGCTCAGGTCATTTTTAAGTCACAGAACCCAAATTGTCCAGATCTCAAACAAATTATCTGAACCAATTCACCACAGGGCTCAATTCTCAGTCCAATTCTCTTCCTGATCTATGTCAATGACGTAGGTTCATCACTTCTGCACGGAAAACTTGTGCAGTATGCTGATGACACGACTCTCTGTTTCACTAGCAAATCAAAATTGATTCTGGAACAGCAGAGTTTTGTTGAGATCAACAACTGCGTTCAACATTTCAACAGCCTCAATCTTAAGACAAATTCTGCAAAATCTAATTTTCTAAATTTTGCTTTGCGATCAGTAGACAGGCATGACGAGCAAGCTGTTATGTTGGCTGACACAATGCTGGAAGAAGTCTACTGTTCGAAATTCCTGGGAATATACCTAGATCGAGGGTTGACTTGGAATAATCACATCGATCACGTTTGCTCCAAATTGGCCTCAGGCATTTATGTTTTGAGGTCTCTAGCCAAATACTGCCCTATTCAGGTTCTAATGATGGCGTATTATGGCTTGATTTACCCCCATCTCACTTACGGGTTGGTGTTGTGGGGAGCTTGTGCAAACAATCAATTTATGAGTGTTCAAGCTGCAAAACGCTCATCTGGCAACAAGATGGTGCCCCAGCACATTTCGGTATCCAAGTTTAAAATGTTTTAAATAACACATTTATCGAATGGATTTTTAGCCTTGGTACTCGCCAGACCTGACCCCATGTGATTTTTCACTGTTATTATAAAGGAGACTGCATGGTTCAAAACAGCAAAATCTTGACGAACTCGGAAAAATAATTAGAAATGCATTTGAACTTGATAATATAATGATAAACCGTTATTGCTAAATGTTTGTGATTTTGTTCTCAGTCGTTGTATGAAGTGTATACAAAATCAAGTTGGACATTTCAAACAACCGCTATAACATTGTATGGTAATGTGTAAGTAATTTCGTATAATGAATTTGTTTTCTTGCCTTAAAGTGAAAACCTATTCGATTAACCTATAACGCCTTTAAATTTCTCTTCTGGGAAAACTGACATATGCGCCACCCTGTATTTTGATAAATATCACTCTACCTGATAATCTGATCTTTTATTTCCTGTCCTCTTCTATTACACCTAGCTTACTCCAATATGTCATTGGCTTCACAGTAAGGTCCGGGACACTATTTTTGTATTACACCCAAGAGTTTATAATGTGAGGCCAGAGTTTGCTGTGTTGCAAGCCTTTTTATAATAATTTGCAAAACATAGTAGATATTTGTAAAATAAATACTGGAGAACGTGTTTCTTTTCTTGCTTGAAAATCTTATTGTAAATAAAATATTTTTATTTTTACTTTATTGTAGTGAAAACAATACCAAATAAAAATCTCATAGAAACATTCCAAATATGACCCATACAAAATACCGGAATAAATTTATCAAGTAACTTTAATAAATCCAATGTAAATAGAATTTTGCGCAAATAAGTACATAATTGTTATGATTAATGAAAACGTTTTATAGATTTTACATAATTCGAATTTAGTTGCTTAAAATCACTTAATGTACAACATAGGCTAGTTTTCAAATTTGTTGTTTCAATTTTAGTACAGTAAGGAAATATGACTAGTTTACTCTAAATGTAAAAAAATTAAATACTTTTATCAATAAATATAATTTTGTACGCGAACGCAGAATTTAGAGTTAGTAGGCTATACTAATAATTCAATAAAATAAAACGTTTAGACTACTTTTAAATAGTTTTAAAAAGAAGAATGCAACAGTAACCAACATAGAATTATATTTCAAAACTCTATTCAAATTTATACTTTTCCAATTCTTAATTTTCTGTAATCTTCTTCCACACATTATCATATGTTGCATTCCGATATTTTTCACTTGATTGATCATAAAAAACAGGAAAAGTCTTTACTTCTTCGATAAGTGTTTTATATCCATGACTGATGCCTCTCGTAGACCGCACCGTGCCCATCAAAATTCAAACTTCAACTAGCGGTGACGGTGCGGGCACGGTGCGATCACGATGGTCTGGTGTCGGTGCGGACATGTGTGGACTTGCAGGTTGAGAACTGCGCTGTCAATTTATTCTTTCACCGTACGACGACCAACACACGGCCGTGATCGATGTGATTATTCCAAGTCAACCCTCGATCTAGGTATATTCCCAGGAATTTCGAACAGTAGACTTCTTCCAGCATTGTGTCAGCCAACATAACAGCTTGCTCGTCATGCCTGTCTACTGATCGCAAAGCAAAATTTAGAAAATTAGATTTTGCAGAATTTGTCTTAAGATTGAGGCTGTTGAAATGTTGAACGCAGTTGTTGATCTCAACAAAACTCTGCTGTTCCAGAATCAATTTTGATTTGCTAGTGAAACAGAGAGTCGTGTCATCAGCATACTGCACAAGTTTTCCGTGCAGAAGTGATGAACCTACGTCATTGACATAGATCAGGAAGAGAATTGGACTGAGAATTGAGCCCTGTGGTGAATTGGTTCAGATAATTTGTTTGAGATCTGGACAATTTGGGTTCTGTGACTTAAAAATGACCTGAGCCACTGGAGAGGCACGCCTCGGATGCCATGAGATTCAAGTTTGTCAAGCATTGTAACTTCCGACCAGTACACGTAGTTATGCCGATTAACACGTCTATTTAGTTTGAAACATGCCTCGCATTATACCACAAAATTTATCGCAAGAAATTTGGATCAGCCTCTGAGATGATAATTATTGTCTCACAGAATTTCAATCGCCTATCGGAATCATCCTCGTGAAGCGCTTGGAGTAATGACGGACTGTATGACTTAAATTTTAATTGCTTTAACTTCTTTGCACGCTTCTTCCTTGATATTTCTAGTTCAGCACATGCCTTACGAATCGATTTACCGGGACTGACTACAAAAGCTTGAGAAACTGTCTGCAGGTTTTCTTCGTTGCAATTTGACTACACTTCAAGGCATTTAAAACGCTTCCTGTGTTTTCAACTTTCTTATTTAACTTCCGCATTTACTGTCAAGAGGATATCGTGACACCTGGATATTTACCACTAAATTCTTCAATTATTATAGCAGTATTTCTATTATGCTTCCACCACAACTGAGGGATATACCAGTAAATTCGTTGTTGGGTTGTAAACATTTTAAAAACACAAGCAAAAAATGACATATGCAAAGAGCGTCACTTTACACTAGCTTCTGGAACAGACAACAATTAATTATCTTACTCCGTTTTGCTGTCAACTTCACATCGTTACCAACCTATCGAAAAATATCCCAATTTATGGGGAAACTGACATATGCGCCACCCTGTAGAAACGGACATGTACAGACTAATTTCTGAAAATTGAAAACAAACTTAACTAATTCGTCATTTATTTGTTGGTTCTCAGTTATCATTAATTAAACGTAGTACAATTTAAAGAAATGTATAGTCTAAATATTACGTTGTAATGAGTTATATACATTGTTGTATACTGTACTAAACAATAATGATCTTCTCAACAATTGGACTTTGTAATCTTCAGTCTCCGGAATAAAATCAGACTCTATAATAACACCCAGCAAAGTAACATGATCATAAGGTAAAGTGTTACTTAGTAGCACTACTTCAGCTACAAAGATATCAGTTTTCAACAATTTCGACTGCTGAGAATTGAGATTTGATATAAACTTTCTCTCAGAACAAAAGCTCCCTCGTTACGATTGGTGAAACTTTTGTAATAGGACGCGATGTTTGATCAACTTTTCAATGACTCCCTGTGTTTATATAAAGCACAATTTTGATAAAGAACGTTCTTTTACATTAGCACTTCCTATTGTTAGGAAATGTATCTTAATGTTTATTAAGAATCAACAATTTACTTGATCTTAATGATCAATTTACTTGAATTTGAGATTAATATCTTAATAGCATAGCATTAGAGTAACTGTTCTTCAAGACTCTTGAATTAAAACAAATACATTCCAATTACAAGTAAGAGCAATTCAATGTATACACTACTTCAAACCATGTATTAATCAATAATTCGTAAAATGCAGTCAGTTAGAAGATTTCATATCAGTTTATCAAAATTTATTTTTTCATTGCTTTATTACAGAGTGTACTAATGTTATAATAACACAACTCAATACACCATTATAATTCAATTATATTGAACACAAGTGTCTAAAGGCTTAAAGGAGTGGATACAAATCAATACAATGTTATTTTACTATGTAATGGTATTGTAAAAGTGGCGATTGCCGTGGAAATAAATAAATGAAAATGAAATAAATACCCAAATTGTTCAGTCTTTTATGAACTACGTCATAAATTTAACTCAATTTCGTGGGTGAGCCAAACAGATGCATTTGTCATAAATTTAGAAACAGATAAAATATTCCGTTCAATAACTAGTTTAATACATTTTAATAATAGTTTTCATTTTTTTTTCATACAAACTACTTAACTTGTATAAAGCTAAAGTTAATAATTGTTCCTCGAAATAAATATAATACCTTACGTAATCTCGTCCGAACTAGGGCAAGCGCACTACAATGATAATACTGATTCAAAAAATCATTAGCAAACCCAATAACTTCTGTGAAACTTCTATAATACAAAAAAAAATAATAAACAGTATCGGCCATGACGTTGTTTTTGTAGTAAAAAGGTAAATAACTGTATATCCCATATCTAGTAGCCATTATTCAAATACTATACACATGATTTCACTATGTTTGAAATAATATCGAACAATAATGTCGAATCGAATTGCATTGTAGACTTTTAAGATTGTACTAAGCAATATTGTTATTCTGTAAAATAGAAACAGCCACCAATTGTTAATTACGAATTTAGGTCAAGAGCAATTATATTCCATAGTTCTAATCAATAGTCGATTCAGTTGTGGTTCCCGCCTATTACACTGCAACCCCTCATTTTATGAATTAATTTTATAATGTAAAGTGCTTTTGTTATTTTTCGAGTTTACTATAATATATAATATAATACATGACGTTTAATAGTTTTTTGTGATATATTTTATAATCGCTATTTCATACAGCACACTACTACAACGTTTCAAGTGGAACAGATTTTAGCAAAACCTTCTCATAGACTGATTCTTTTACCTTCCCCTATTTTTGATACATATTATACAGACTGAAATCCATCATTGATTGTACATTCGGTTATTACCCATTTGCGTGCTTTTGAATGTTCACAGTATAGTGGGGTGGTCTTTGTTTTAATGAATAAAAAAATCACACAGCTGGTTCATCCTTACTGTCATTGGTAACCGTATGTTTAGTTTAATAAATATTGCTGTGCGAAAATCAATTTTAATTTACCTGTCAAAAACGATATAGTAGGCACAATATACTCACTGAATCGAATTGTAAACTTGATAACTTTGGTTTACTGCTGTGATTATTTTTGACTACCTACTGCACCATATTTTACAGTTATTTATGATAAAAAATGTACACTTATGTTATGTGTCAAGTTTTTGTTGTCCTCAGAAGCAGATTTTCACAACTAATATCAAAGGAAGACACTATTTGAAAGAGAAATAAAATTCAATAGGCTGTAATATTCGTATTGGTAAGATAAAACCTAACTGTTTCTCACTAGGCCTAGTACATATCCTGACACAGAATATTTGTTTTAGAAGAAAACCATAATAGGCCTATATTTCTAATGTTTATATTACCCTAGTGTATTTAAACCAAACTAAAAAATTGTATAAGATTCTAAGACAGTTTTTGTTAAGGTGAGTCCTTTCTTAAGGCCTATCTTACCTATTTTAAATTGACCAAGTTTATCTGCCTTTTTCTCATCTTTAGAGAGCTACAAATATTCTATAATCTTTGAAATGTTCCTGCATCTTCATGGTTTATTCCAACTTTTTATTAAATTTTGCAAAAATCTACTACAAATATGAAATTTTATACATTTTTGTATATTAATTTTTTGTAATACTATTTTTTGTGTATTAATTTTTTGGTATATTTTTTTGTGTATTAATTTTTTTGTATATTATTTTTGTATTAATTGTTGATTATCAATTTGAAATTTGTTTATTGATATTAGGCTGCAGTGTAGGGTAGGGTACAATAAGTGGACCCGGTTTTTTATATCAAAGAATATAGTCATCGATACCTAATATTCGCATATCAAATCATAGACTATCAATCGATATAAAATTACCTATAGTCCTCAATAACAATCATATGTTTTAAATTAAAATATGAATTTAATATTTACAGTGATCAAACAAATTATTATAACCGAAATTAGGAAAACTGAAGACTCTTCACACAGTTACAGTTGTTTCTTTCCCACAAATTTCACATTATGGGTTTTTTCGGTACGGGTCCAACATGTTGAAGACACGAAAAAGCAACATCGTGTACTTTTCTACAACTGACTGCCACTTTCAATAATCAGAATTACTTTAATGTAAAATTGAAATATTATCCTAAGTGTATTATTTTATAGTGTTTACCGTTGTTGATATAGATTATTTAAGTTAATAGTTCAAAATAATTAATCAGTATCGATTGATTATATCCATGGTTATGATTAAGTAATATCGTTTGCCAATTTCGATATAAAAAACCGGGTCCGCTTATCGTACCCTACCCGCAGTGTAATAAGTGGCCACCACCACAATAAAATCGTTGATATTTATAATTATCTAAACTACCAACACCGAAATGTTGAAACGAATTATGTTAAGTACAGTAATTAAGTTGTTTTTATATTTGAAAAGTTATAATTTAAGTGAGGTACTGGTGACAATCGCTGCAATGACACCACGTCACTGGTCAAACATCACTGCAATAAAGCTACATAATAAATTAACTACAGTGTATTGTTCATTATTCGAACCAATTGGTGTAGGAGGGTTTTCGGATCATCGAAGATCACTGTAAAAAACATAGTTTTTTGTTAAGGGTAGGAGAATGGGTGGGAGAGCAAAAAACACGTTTTTGGAGTAAACACACAATAGCACCTGTTGTTCCAGGTACAATTTTCGGAATCCTACTAATTGTACAACTGTCTTCGCCGTGACACCCTGCCGGCAGGCAATAAGTCAATAATGTTTTTGCGGCTTATAATACAAGGGAGGGCGCTAACTAGCGAGTCCAAGAACTGTCAAACGGTTGATCCTCAAGGGTATCCGTGCAGGAGGTGTCCATTGTCCAGCCCAGACATAGCGGTACCCCGGTCGACGGTCGCATGACTACCTGCGCCATCCACCTTAAAATTTGCTTTACCCCTTTACCAAAGACATTTCTGTTTAGCGATGTACTACTGATATAGTAGCAATAGTATTAATAATGCACTACTGACTTTTGTCATACACGTAATACATGTCTACGACAATAAAAAGATTGAAATTGAAACCTTTTAATATCACAAGAAAGTATAAAATATTATGTGAAGGTTACACATAAAGTAGGGATTGCACGTACAGTAAATACAATTTTGGCCCAGTGACTTAGATATCGTAGAAACAGTACTAAATTTACTTAAAATAAGATAAAATGGGAACAGTACAAAATCAACCCAAAAATTAGATACATACTATATGATAAAATAGTTAAAACTTAACCTAAAATAGCTGAACATGTTTACTTAAGCTTTGACACCCGTTTTCTTTTGCCGCTAAGTCTCGTAGGTGTTTTTAAAGACAGCAACTGCATAGCATCACATTAATCTTGCTCTTCCAACAATTTAATGCCAGTCTCAAAGCACTCGAACATTTCTTCATTGGTCAGACCTTTTTCAACAGAGACGTTATCATCTTCTCTTTCATGGGGAGTGATGTATTAAATCAAAAAATTAGTGTTTTGTTTCAAAATAACCCAAGTTTTGTAATCTATTTAGGCCTAGAGTAGCAGTGTCAAGTTTGTATTTTAGCACGTTTTATTTATTTTATATGTTGAACTTTACCAACATTGTATGCATTTGAAATAGATAGGAATCGATCCAATAATATAAGAGATGTTAGAAAGTGAACCAGTAGACCATGACAGCGGTGATGAATCTGATTAGGTCTAGTTAATGTAAGATCTCAGTGCCCCAACTGAAACTAGGTTTATTGTACATTTTTCTAAGTAAAGTTTTATAAATATTAGGGATATGTGTTAACAATACAGAATAAGTTTAGTAGATAAATACAATTTTATTTTTTCGAATAAAAAGAAAATTTGAACATTGCTTCTAACTTTAAAGATATACAGTTTGACATGTAAGGAAATTTATGCTTTCCAGATTCATATATATTATGAGTTATGCTACATAATTTTGTATTTGTACTTGTTATTGATAAATGATATGTTATTGCTGACACTTGAAGTGATATAATAATGTTTCATGTAAGGAAAAAATATTGTAACATAGTATGTTACCACGTAATATCAATTTTCATAAAACAATGCTACACTGTTGTAAATTTTATCAATATGAAAATTAAAATGTAAAGTCCATTAAACTATATATTTTCTGAAACTAGAGAAACAAATAAATATTTTTTAAATTTTGAAATTTTGATGTAATACAAATATATACCAGTTATGTGGTTATGATCCCACACCCCTAAAACAAAAAAGTATAATTAAAAAATATCTGTAACCAACTTATTACTGCTTTTATATCGGTCATATCACTTGTATACATTCTTCAGACTTACTACATTATCTCTAAACACAGATTTTGACATTTTGTGAGATTCTTTAGCATTCTTTTTAAAACAAAACTTAATGTTAGTGCGTTTTTCAAAATTCATGTCAGACATGATAAACAGAACCTCAATCTATTGGATCTGACAGTCGACAAACAAGGTCCAGGGTCAGCAATTGCCACTATAAAAATTCATTCACAGTATTTTTTTTTTATCACACCATCATTTGTACATGATCCAAAAAGTAACAAAATAATTTTTTTTATATTATTTTTTACCTTCAGATCCTTCCTTGTATACTAAATATTTGTTTAGGATATGACAATTTATTTGTGTTAAGTTGTACTAATAATGTCATGATACTTATAGCATATAAGAAATTAAACAATAAATATTTTAGAGTTTGAGTTTATTTACAAATTTGACAAAAGAACTTTTAGTTTGCTCAAGACTCAAATTTTGTATATTATTTTGTAACAAGATATCATGTTTGATTAATTGCTTATGGTTGATTTTGTTGTTTCAGGTTAATGAACAAGACCGGCCTGAATTTAAGCAATAACAATGTTCACAATAGGTTTACTCACAGCTGTCTTCCTCATAGTGCTTTCCCTGCTCAGTGGCATGGTTCTTACACTACTCATCCAGTGGTATTTTTTTAATAGATATTTGATGAAGTTACCTATGGTTACAAAAACAGATGAACCTACAGCAGAACTATTTGAGATACCCAAGGTAGGCTACTACAAACAATTAAACTATCTAGAAGGATAATATTGAGCATGCCTTTATTGCATTAAAATATACAACCATTAAATACTAGTGTTATTCCAAAAGTTAGAAGGTTATAAAAGCACTTGTTTATTTTCTATGGATTTGCAAAATATGTGCCGCAGTTGAGTTTCCCTCCAAATTCGAAGTGTGTGCTGTAATTAGGTTTTTTTAAACTAAAACCATATTCAGTGGCAGCTAAACATAGGGAACTTACTGCCATTTATGGGTCAATTGTTATGGGTGAGGGGAAAGTACATGAATGGGTTGGTTTTTTTTTTTTCAAAGTGGTCGATCAAAAATTCACAACAAAGAAAGGAGTGACAGACCATCAGTGCTGAGTAGTTTGGCCTCCACTGTATATTTACATTTAAATAATAACTAATTCCAGCATGGCAACAATAAGGTGGTGGCCAAAAATTTCAACTATACCAACAGGTAATATTTTTTACTGACCAATGTCGAGTAAAGGTTTGCTATCGATATCTGAAGAAAAATGCAAATAAATTCAGACATTTAGAACTCACCCTCTGTAGACCCATAAACTCGCAATTAATTTATTAAACTGCGGAAAATTATATTAAAATTGCACTTCAAGCCATTCATGTTGATTTCTCAAATGTATTTATATTAGATAATTAGAACACTGATTCTTAATTGAGTACATGACATTTCTACCATATTCTTTTCAATCAATTTTTCAGTGACATATTATATTTAACTGGTAGAAAAACAATGTATTGACTGTGGCAGAAAATTAATCACGATTCTAAGGTATATATTACTGAACTGATAGGACTTTGTCACTGAGCTGAATAAATAACATATGAACAGAAATAAAAGCAGGCCACTTGTATTATCCCTATACTTAGCAATGTTAACCTAGGTACATTTTCTAAAGGACCACTAAATATTGGTCTGATATTTGGCAGACTTAATTCATGGCTGATTATGCACATTTGGAATTTTTACCTTGCTCATTATTGTAAAAATTAAATATAAGAAATTTTGATATGCATGGAAAACTAATTTCTCCTGCTACTAAGAAATGCATAAAAACACTGTTTTGAGACCTCATATTATCAAAATGTTCAGGATAAGAGCCCCTTTTCGTCTAGTGAGTGTTCTATACTCTTCCGGGGGCGATCCAACACCTCTACCGTATAGATCACCAAAAACTGCAGTTGAGGGAGGAGCTTATTTGGCACGTGACCTCGGGATAGCCAATGAAGTCTGAGCGATGTTGCCAAACTTGTTCTCCACTCTAACCACAAGCAGCCCAGAGTACTTAACATATTTAACCATTACACTCAAAAGAAACAAGCCTTTTGTATTAAATTAGCTATAATGTAAATTAAAAAGAAAACATCAATGTTAATTGCCCTTATTTTATGTTAGGAAATACGACATGTTTATCTTTGACATAACGACATTACATATTTACATAGTAAAATCATGTAATGTTCAATAAACATTAAATTTTGTAAGGACTTTATCAAATAAATCTGAGAATTATGTTGTTTTTTTTTTTCAATGATATAATTCTGTGTATAACAAAGGGAATTTTTTAATGCAACGGTTTGGTTACACACTCATAAATAAACATTTGATATTACCTCTTGTACCTGGCTGTTTTACGTAAAATTATTTCCACAACCTGGTGATGTAAATATTAAACCTGAGACTGTTGGGAGTATCATACAGGTAAATCACAAGTTTTTCTACAATATGAATGCACTATTCTGTTTTTAGCCAATAAAGTTTAACACAATATATAATAGGTGATGTCAGACAAGTGGTAATCATGGCAACAGGTGAAATACATGTAAACAGGAGCTGCGCGAGTCCCCTTCCTCTGTCCACCCGTCAGTGGCAGTTAGGGATTTATTTGCATTTTCCTGATTTCTAGTAAGCATATATGGTTACGATATAGCCTCCTGAAAGCGAATACAATGTAAAGGTAAGAATATTAATCACATTCATGCTCTTGAACGCATTTTGTTTTACAATCCTTTTAAATATTTTGAGGGAAATGTGATTATTTGATCATTTTAAAATGTGATCATATTATAAATTGTAATCATTTCTTACAATCAAGCAACACATTTAGCGTAGAATTTAACCAACACAGTGTGGCAGATTAGTTTAATGTAATGTTTAGTAATCAAATAAAATCTGTTGAAAAGATTCTAAATAATCTCATATGAAAAGATTGTTGTATCGTGCGGTAAATAAGCAAGTACACCGACCAACTGTTTCACCAATTTTTTTCCCCCTTGGGGCGGCCTACTGCCATGCACTTAAGCCTCAAGGGCTTTTTGCACACCCCGGAAACACACCATGAGGCCCACCAGTCTACAACTTCAGCAGTTCAACAAACCGCCGAAAACAACCTATCAAGTCCTCCTGGGAAAATTCTTAAAATGGTTTATGTTTTTTTTGTGTCTGTTGGTGATTTTGTAATAACATTATTAAACTATGAAATTAATCAAAGTATAATATAGTAAACTATCATTTAATCCTTTATTTTTTGTGGAGAGCTTTTACCTTTACGTCGATAAGATATGGATGAGAATTATTGTTAGTTTGAGGTTTGTATAATATATCAATGTGACAACAGTCCGGGTCGGTTGCAGCACACCACCCCGGGCGTTGCGTATTATATGGCAACATCACATGGGCCTATCCAGTCTATTAGTCATCACTAACTGCACTTATTTCTTGACCTCTACCTCAGTCGTAGAAGTTAAAGCACTGTGTTGTAAAAACTCAAACAAAATTTTCTAAAAAATGTCATTTTACCATTTATACTTAAATATACCAGGTATTATTTTTAAATATCTGATTTTTATACATAATTTTACCAAAAGAATTCAGGCCTAAAATAGAATTATTTTTCAATTTCTGTAAACATACATGGTAAAAAAGTATAAATTTACCAATATTTTTGTTTTGTACAGATACGTTGTGTATTACAATTAAATAACATTTAATTTACCTTTTACATGTCCTAGATTTTAAACAAATTTACTTTTTATAAAATTTATTTTAATACTTCTTGAAGATACTCGTAAATAATAAACACTTATAATAAGATTGTTTGATTGATTAAATATGGAGTAAGAACAACCATTTGTTATACTCAAGAATATGATTCCAAATTTAATAATCCAATATGGTCAAAGTAATCGGTCAAGGATGAAATGTTCACAAACAAGTATAATTTCTTGTAGATTAAACAGATCTGAGAATTTGAAATGTGTTTTATTTTCCAGAGTCTGCTTGATGGGTGTTTTAAACCGGAACCAGCAAAAGCTCTAAATTCTGTCCTTCAGTTTTTATTCCAAGAGTGTCGTAACAGTAACAGAGTGAGACGTTGGTTCAGGGCCCGACTTAGTCTTGAGTTAGAGGAACTGCTGACTCGCACAACTACTGGGAAACTGTTTGAGGCTATTGCAGTTGAGTATCATCTCATTTTATGACACTCAGTTACACATTGCAGCAAAGAACTAAATATTTTATTTATACATGGTTACGGATTTAACTGTTTAAGAATGTATTTTAATGAATGTTATAAATCATTGGGCTCAGAATTATCAGCCCAACATACCCACAATCGGTGTTTATCGTTTGCAATGAGTAGTGATGTATATATGCATTATATTGACTGATAATATTGTTTATACTTTGTAATTAAAACAATATTCATGGCTATTTCACATAATAGTATTTTATATTTCACCTGTATTGCCTTATTGACATTCAGGTGTTATAGTAAAATTTTTCTCTTGAATAAAATTGTATTCCTAGTTAAGGTTATTATACTGTATCAATATTTTGGCATACACTTTTTAGAATGGCTCTTTCCATGCCAAAAATACTTTGAGGATATTAAATACTATTTAGAAAATATGATCCACATTCATTTACAGATTTTTATTTTCCTCTGAACTGAACTACTGAACTGTTGACAGGTCAGTTAGTGAGTCACAGCCATATTCCTAGGCTATGGTGAAAGTATAGATAAGGATTGTATATCACTAGTGAAAAAAAGAGTTTTTCATTACTCAGGCTAGGTCCCCTTTGTGTAAGTAGAACGTAGTATTACAACTTTCTAGAGAGCTCTGCAAACAAAACTTATTGCATTGTGATTTGCTTGGGTACTTTCAATCACAGGTAATGCAGAACAGCTTCTGGCTTATAACTAAACAGAATTGTTCACCATTGTGAATAATATTATGTTGAAACATTCAGACTACTTCCGGTATCATTATTGTTGATGGAATCTACTATAAAGCTACACATGGTAATTAACTGATTGACACACTGTGGCACATTAGAAATTATATACAGATTTTGAACTGATTAACTCATTGTGGATCACTGACGAGCTGGGCTCGTCACGCAGCGGCCGGGCCTAACAGCACAATGACGAGCTCAGGTCACAAAAGCGGTCTGCTTTTCAGTTTCCCTCCAAATAGTTCTATTAATGTCTGATAGATCGGGCGATCCTCTTCACTTGTCAATTAAGAGTGTTTAACAATGATCTACGTTTAGAGTTTTCAAAAGTTTTATGAATATCCTACAGATCGTAGTTGTATGTCGAAGTTGAAAAATCATTCATATGAGTTTACTCTCTGCTTTTTAGCGCTTCTGATTGGGTGTTTTCCTCAGTTGTTATTATAATACTTTTGAGGTTAGTGACACAGAACTAAACGACGCAGACGTACATGTTGGCGAGTTTAGTATAGACAATGGCCCGGATGTCGTAATTGCTTCGCCCGAGCCGCTTTATTTAGACTATGATTCAGACATCATCCCTGCCACCCCTGAACCTTGCTCGCGTGTTATCATTCCTATATCACGGATATCCCAGCAGGTCCATATTCCATCTGAACGAATACCTACACAGCTAAATTTTCTAGTATACAATAGCAAGGAATTCGATGTGGCGCACCATTGCTGATCGTGCAGCCGCTGACTGTAAATTAATTCGTGCCCGCTGCTGCCTGTGCGCCAAAACAATACGATCCGCATTGGGTTAATTGGCTGCATTAGTGAAGAAAACAACCGTGGTATGGCGATAATGAATACAGGTAAATGGTATATTTTTTTTAACTAAAATTTTGCATCTATTACCCAAAAATACAGAACTCAAAAAAGCATGTTGAATTATGTAATTTCTTGATTCCACACAAAAGTTTATTTGAATTTTGATAAACATGAAAATTTACATAACATACCGCATTAAATTAAACTATAAATTGAAGATTACTGTTACCGGTACTGCAGAGGCCTTTATAAATACTTCCTGAATGGATTAAAATTCTCATAAACAGTGTTAAGTGTCTGCATCTATAGCCTATAGGCTGAACAATTTCAGTAAATATAATTTTTATTTTTCAGCTTAGAGAACTTAATTTGGGCACACAGTTTCCAAACATTGACTGCATAGAGATTAAACACTTGAATGTGAATCCCACAAGTGGTTTGATTGATGATTTAGAGCTCTGTCTACTGTTGGAATACAGTGGTGGTTTCCAGCTAACAATAGATGCGAACATGCGACTCAACAAGACTGCTCGAGTCTCTGTCAAAGGTATCTTCGCATTAAAATTTCTTTAGTTTATTATTTTTAAGAAAATATTAAAATAAAATATAGTTTTAAAAATACTCATTGGTTGAGCTTTAGCGAAGCATATCACTTGTGATTTGATATGATTTAAGTTCTGGCTGTATGTCTGTTCACAATATATCTCAAAAACAAACTAACCTATACACTTGAAATATTGCTTGAAGCTCCATTTATATATGAGGAACATTGAGTTTGATATTGGTGCATGCCATTCCATGGGATTTGGCTGAGCATTAGCGAATATTTTTACATTGGTCTAATGGATAACCGTGACAGCAACGAGAAAACAGCAGATTAAATAAATTTGTAAACAAACCCAGTATACTCATAAGGGGCTGTCCCTAAATTATGTAAAGCCTCAGGGGAAGGGATTTATTTTCGGCAGTGCTACACACCGTAACGGAGGAGTTTTGATCCAGTGTTACTTAACTATTAAATCTGATTAATTACCTAAATTTTTCCCAAAATTTGCCTGGTTCCCCCAAAGATTTTAAATTAGTAGTATATTTTCCTCTTATAGAAACAATGGAATAAAGTCTGAATCCTCCATCTAAATGGGTTTGTTTAAATTTCTTAATGTTAAGTATTTTTGGCTGAGTATGAGATTTTAACGATTGATAGAAAATCTGTAAATCAAAAATCTGTAAACAAAAGTCAACAGCAGATAAGCTTGGCTAGCAAGACCTACGTTACCTTATGGTGCATACTATAAGTACCGAAATTTCCATGCTAACAGATGCTTTACCAAGCGGAGAGGCATAGCAACAAGCAACGCTTAAATTCGGCGAGCCAAAATTCCGTATATCTAACTGTATAAGCAGAATTCTAGTAGAACGTTGAAGCCCCAGGAGGTTTTGGATCGAACCATGAGCCAAAACATAACAGGAAGAATGCTAGTGATGTTTTTTGAATTGTAATGTAGTTTCTTCATAACATATTATGTTGAACAAACTTATTTAAAAATCAAATTTATTTAAAAAATGTAATTAATGTTCAATTAGTAATTGTAGTAATTTCAAGATCCTGATATTGAACTATATTCAGCATATCAAATATTATTTCATCACACAGTTGCAAATGTAATTCTGAGTTCTTCAAGACAGATTAACAGCCTCTTTTTTGTTATCACAACATTATTTTACGAACATAGTTTACCTGTCTAACTTATACTGAACTGTATCAGTGAATGAGTTGAAGGGGCAAGGCTGCCTCAAGTTCACCAGACACCCGTATACTCACTGGTCGTTCAGCTTCTACTCAGACCCCCAGCTGCAGCTGACTGTCGAATCCCAGTTCCAGGGCCGGGCGCTGACACAAATCAACTCCATTATAGCTAGTCAGGTTCGAGTCCAATTACAGAGAAGTATCTAATATTTTAAATTAGATTTGAGATATATATATATATATATATATATATATATATATATATATATATATACAGTTTTACACGTTAATTAACAGCTGTAAAATGAAAAAGCCAGATGTAAGCATATGAATACACTGTTTTTATAGTATCCTAAAATTTTCTGGGTATAAGCGTGTAAAATGAATGTGTTGCTTTGTGTTAATAGATCAGAAAAGCTCTCAAAAGAAAACACACGCTTCCAAACTATAAACTTCGCTACAAACCTTTTTTCAACAAGAGTGAGGAAGGTGGTGTGGATGACAGCCCAGTCGTAATGCTGTCCGGAGGGCTGGATGTGGCAGTGCTTCAAGTATCTCGAGTGTCAGAAACCACAGGTCCAGTCTACTGCAGTCTGGCTGTTGGTAATGTATAAAATTTTTAGTAATTTAGTTCTGGTACATTTTTAAATGGATATAAGTAGAACTCAGGTATGGCAGAAAAATGTGTCTCTAAAATCGTTGTTAGTCAAGAGTACCTATAGTAACACAACTAGGGTTGTATTAGGTTTTAGTGATGCCATAAGTTAGTGCAGCAAGATAATAGTCTGTCACTGGTTATGACACTCACAGGGCAACCTAAAGTAAGACTCATTTCAGCTTCTAACAAAAAGGTGAAGGGTCAGTCCAATATTAGATTAAGTAAAGGCTTATAAAACACTTATTGTGATAATCACCTCTGACAGTAACCTAAATTGACTGTGTTTGCACCAATATCCACCAAGAAGACATTAACCCATTGCGGATCACTGACGAGCTGGGCTCAACACTTAACAGCTAATCAGCAGCTAACTACCGACAACTCAACAGCATGGTTTCATGCCTAGCAGATCAACAACAGCATTGATAAGTGTATTAGAATTTTTGACCGATCAATTACAAAAGGAAAACACTTCCACTGCCATTATACTTGACTTCAGTAAAGCATTTGATTGCATTAGCCATGACCATCTACTGTTAAAATTAACTTCTCTTGAAAAACTAGGACAATCTCTTAAGTGGTTTGGAAGCTACCTCACTGAACAGAGCCAAATGATAGATGTTAAATACACTACCAAAAGTCTAACACGTAAACAGTTTTAGGGATGCAAACTATCACACAAGGAGTGCCTCAAGGCTGTGTACTTGGGGCAGTCCTGTTTATCCTATACACCATTAACTTCCCCTAATACATGTAAAATCTCAATAGTATGCTGATGATGCAGTGCTACTACTAGGTAAAAAACAACAAGAACTTGAAATAGATGCATATAACGCCATCAACATGTCAGTGCAATATTGCCATGGTAGTGAACTTGTTATTAAAGCACTACGAAAGCACAATAAACACCACTGGAGGACTCCCTGATCTGGAGAAGAGTACCTCTTCCAAATATCTCTGGGTAAAAAATAATGATTTCTTTAACAGACCGAGCATATGGATTCTCTGCAGAAAGCTCAGTGGAGGATTGTATGTTATCCGCGGGATGAAACATATCAGTGACACAGTAACAGCCAAAACTCCCTACCATGCTCTCTATGAACCCCCTCTGGTATGGAAATGCAGAGTAGGGAGGCTCTGCATAGGGCTATCTGCGGCAGATAGTCACCCACCAAAAGAGAGCCATCCAAATCATTGCAAACTCATATACAAGATAGTTCTGCAGGTAATCTTTTCAAGAGTTGAATATTCTCACCACGGTTAATCTATACATCCTGGAACTGTAATTCACATGCATTTCAAATTGCTTGAGCTACTGACAATTGGCACTCAACACCATAAATATAACACTCGACCTGGCTAAAACTACTGCCTTCCTAGACATCACCTTACCTCTACAGAGAAAAAAACCAATGTATGCAGTAGCGAATTTGTGGAATGCCCTTCCAGATGAGCTAAAGAAGACAGACCTACTATAGTTTGGACTTTGACTAAAGTTCTGGCTTCATCCCTTCTACTCCATCTTACTGAATTCTTCGAACTGACAAAAAATATGTAACCCCTAATCCATATATACAAACTTTGATTTTGACGTATGTACTGTTCACAATGAATGATTGATTTACAATATCACATATATTCCTAAATCATCCTGATACCTTTTGCTATGAGTAAGGTGAGTTGACTTTAAAAAAAAGAAGAAATTTTACTCCTTTAGTACAAAAATGTTATGAACTTTATTTTGGTTGTCAAGTGAGCAATCAGGATAAAAATTCAGCATAACATATATGCTGTACATATACTGTACGCTATTATTGGTTTCAATTGTGTGAAGAGAATCATCAGATCATACTTCGGATCTTACTTTTGTAACAAACGTAACAGGAACAACAAGTAAGTCTAAACATACTTTAAAATATCCTAACTTGTCCCAAGATACTCGACTATCAAGAACTACTGATTTCTTCTCCTCCACTTATAGGAGAAATCAAGAAAAGTACATTTTCTGACACAGAACAAGAAGAAATTGAAGATGTACAACTTCCTTGTTTTGAGTGAACTATGCCTCATTTTTTAACTCAAAGGAATCTTAACGATCTGGTTTGTGATTTAAACATCAAAGAAACAAGCGGAACTTTTGGGGTCACGCCTTAGGGTTGGAACTTACTTCATTAGGGTACCAAATTATGTTACCTATCAGAATAATGAATTTGAACTAGAAAGGTCAGGTCAGTATAGCAAGCCATCATGAATGCCTATGAGGAAAACTGCCCTCTAAGACAAAACAGGCTAAAGAAAGATGTGCCTTGGTGGACTAACAGGTTAGATACACTCACAAAACAAAACCCGTAAACTTCTCAAGCCCTAAATGAACACAAGAAAGAAATTAGAAAAAATAAAAGAATAACCTGGAAACATTTTTGCAAAAACATTAACAGCCTACCTGAGGCTACCAGGCTTCATGAAACTCTCCAAATTGATCACTCTAACCCTTTAGGGTCCTTAGTAAAGGCTAATGTTAGCCTTACAGTGGACAATAAAGAGACTCCACACTTTCCGGGCAGACTCTTAACTCAAAATGACGATTTTAATTCTCTAACAGGGGGGAGATCTAGTCGGGAGGTTGCTAAATCCAGACAACCATCAAAAAGAGACATTACATCTGAGAGGATTAAACGGGCAATAAGATCCTTTTAGCCATTTAAATCTCCTGGGACAGATATAATTTTCCACGGCCCTTCTCCAAGAAGGGCTGGATATTCTGAATATAGTGAACTGTAATTTTTAGATGACTTAAGAACAAAAACAAACAGTGTTAGCAGTAAAATTGCTAAATAAAAATATTTGATAGTGTCTTAAGATATTAAGTCCATTGCAACCATAGACTAAAACTATGAAACTAAAAGAGTCATAAATGAAGCATTTGATAGCTGTAAACAACTTAGGAAATGCATTTTTCTGGCCATGTGAAAAAGAAAAGATAAGGGTTTAAACTATAAAAATAGTTAAGGTAATGAATAGGTTGGGGTTTTTTTAATGTAATAGGCACTACTCTTTAAAATACCATTTTTGAGGACATTAGAAATATAAATTTTTTTATCACTCCATGATGGGTTGTAGATTTTGTAAGTAGTCATATGAAATATGGGTTAAGACAATAAGTTTTGTACAAGAACAAATTGTTTTTATTTTATATTTTAATAGTAGTATTAGAAAAAATGTCAATTTACTTTTGTGGGAATAAAGTTGTTAGTCACTATGGCGGATTATGTTTGACTTAGAACTTGGTGTTTTGTAAATTGCAAAATATTGATTTATTTAGAGGTTCATGATTTAAGATCTTTATTTGTAAATGCAAAATACATATTTACATTACACGTCAAATACTAAGAACTAAACCTTACATAACAAATCTTTTACACAGTAATAACATTTATTAAGAAAGTGTGTCTTTAATTTTTGTTCAAATAAACGTAAATTGTGCTTTTTTTAATATCCAATGGTAATTTATTGTGTGCTTTTGCACCTAAGTGGAACCCTCTCAAATGCGTTGGTACTATGTGCAGCCACAGATATCAGTTCTCTTGATCTGGTCGGATACTGATGGTAGTATCCATTGCTTACAAAAAGCTTTGGATTACCCTTAACAAAAGAGCATAGCTCGTACCCCACCAGACCCGCCAGAGTAAGGATTTTTAATTCACCAAAAAGAGGTTTACAAGTCTCGAACCTCCTACATCCTGAGATGATTTGCAGACACCATTTCTGGAGGACAAACACTCAAATTGAAATTTGCCACGCTGGATGGACCCCAGAACATCAACCCATACCTCAAAATCGATTTAACATGAGAAAAATACACTGTCCGTTGAACATCTTGGCGAGACGGTTGAGAGCAAATCCCATGGTTCAAAGCCTTTTGCAGACATGTTCCATGTGGCCACTCCATGTGAGCCTATTATTGATATATAAACCCAGAAATCTAACTGAAGTTTCTTGCTTGGCTGCCTCACTTCCTAGTTTGATAAGACCCTGAACTAAACTGGTTTGCGTTCTCCAGATGAAACTGGATGATATTAGTTTTGCTGATGTTTAACCTTAGTTTATTTTAAATGTACCACTGATTTAAACTTTGCAACTGGATGTTTGAATTTGATATAGTCAAATGTTGGGATTTATTGGACACAAGAAAAGAACAATCATCAGCAAACATCGTAACTTTTAGGTCTGTTGACATTTTTGGAAGATCATTTACGTAAATGAGAAATAATACAGGACCAAGAATAAATCCTTGAGGAACACCACAAGTAATAGTTCTATACAATGAGGAAACTTTACTTTGGAGATTTTGTGTTATCATGGAGCTTTGGATTTTTCAGCCAACTTTCTACTGGCCTGAGCATATATATACATCAGTAGGGGTGCACTTGCTTTTCTCCCAGTCACTATTTTCTAACAAGTCTAGCTCCCTTGCCAGCCTACAACTGACACCCATATCACCTCATTACTGTCATTACCCACACTTCATAGAAGTAACTTCTTTATAACACTTCATAGAAGGTTATAAGTCTTCAAGGAATTTTGTATAAGCAAAAAGAGGTTGAAGGGGAGGGAAAGAAAGAGCATATTTGAAGCAGGTATGATATATAATATGATACATTCATAATATGATGTATGATATATAATATACTCTTAATATGTGAGAGGACAGAGCAGCAGGCTGTAGTCATGGGAGCCATGACAGTACACAGGAAACAGCAACTCAAAAATCGTATAACTCTTAAAAGTATTTTAACAACATCTAAAAGGAATCAGTGTTAATTTGACATTAGTCTGATTGAACTGTGTGAATGTCCAGACAGTATGGCATGGGTGGAGATGGTGCACTCTGAGACTGGCAGCTATCTAACGGTGGATGTCAGTGTACTCAAGCAAGGTAACTCCCTTGGTGTACACTTCAAACAGGAGTTTGTGGCAGACAAATATCAGGTAACTCACTCATTTTAATATTAATAAAAGTGAAGATCTTGTATGCTGTGAATTATCATCATGTCAAGAACAAATTTGGTTTGTTTAGGTATGTTTTGTAGTGGAATCAGTGGCTCCGTATGTGGTAGCAGAGGTCCGTCCTGGGGATATTCTGGTAGCTATTGATGGCAAGAAAGTGACCTCACTCACTCAGATCAGCAAGTGCACCAAGCAAGCTGGGGACCGAGTGCCTCTCAGACTTGAACGGAGGCTCAAGATCTTGCCTGGCCCTCCTAGTGATGACAAGGTACACTCTAGTATTACTCATTATTTTGTGTTCTTGATGTTGTCTGGCCTTCAGACAAAATACATTATGGTGTTACTCATTATTTCATTCTCAAGATCATGTCAGGCTCTCCTAGTGATGACAGACTCCTCCAAATTCCAACACCATGCTGAATGGTGTACCGTTATTATAGTACATATATTATATTACTTTGGAGCTAATACTTTATAAATCAAAACAACTTTTTGGAAATACTTGATTTATTCTGAATTAAAGTTCACCCAAAAATTTAACAAAGTTTACAAACTTTAGATTTGATTTTCTTCAAAAACTTCTCACAATCGGTTAAATCTAATTAAGAGTCTGTTCAGAAAAATGAATTAAAATGAAAATGAAACTAAAAATGTATACTTCTCCAAAATGGTTTAAATTAACAAAATAAAATAAAAAGTTCTCTTCTCAAAATATTCAAAATCAAAATAACACAAAACTTGATATTAACTTTACGATCAAAGTCTAATTGACAATACTTCAGAAATTGAATTAATTCACAGACTCTGTAATATGGGAAACTTTAGAAATTTAATCACAACAGTATAAAAATAAAATATGTTAACTAAACGCTGGTACGGGACTTACTACTTTGAAGACTATGGAGGCTGATAGGAAACTAATACGCACTAAAGAAAATTAATAACTTGATTTAAATTACACCCGATAAAAAGAATTACTCTATATCCCAAACTAGAGGATTAGAGGAAGAACTACTGCTTCTCAACTGGACGTCTGCACCCTGTCGTCGACACTCCAACACTGCTCCCCCTCTTTCAAGACAACCGGCTCGAGAACGTATCACCGTAGACATCTCGATCAGCTGATTTACTTGTCTCGAACCAACAAACAATGTCCACGCACAGCGTCTAGTTAACAAAAGAGCCTACTTCCTACCGCGATTCAGCATAATAATTACAACTACGGTACATATTTTCCCTACCCCGAAGCTGAAATCACGGTAGGAACCAAAACCGTTAAAAACACTCATCCCGGACTAAGTACAATAATTTCCCTCCACATTCACACTTTTAAATAACAATCTTTTATACTTATCACTACGTGGAGGCCGTGGTCTGTAGTCCGAGGGATGATGTGGTAGGGTTGCCCGATGTCCAGTATGGGTCCAGATGTAGCCATCGCGGAGGGATGTGATAGGCGAGGAGTCGAGGCGCAGCTTCCCCAATAACCAGGCGGCCGGTGTAGTGTGGCGGCCTCGTTGATCTTGTGGTTGGCTGGCTCTGATTCACTAATAGAACTGCTACCTGCTCCTCCCATCTAATAACAATTTCAGCCCGCGAGGCATTTAGCTCTTGGAGGACATCCTTTTTTACAAAATATTCCCTCCGTATAATTGTATGGCTGTCAGTCTTTCACAGTGTTCTTAATTGTACGCCTGCGCCAGTGTCACGAATGTAAACCATTACCAGATGTTGTTAATTACAATACAATCAATTTACAGGGATTACAATGGCACAATAATTAATTATTTACACACAATAACCTCTTATAGTGATTAAAATCAATATTACCCTGTCCTTCGACATTTGAAGGAACAGGGAAGAATTATCACTATCAATACAACTCATTGTATACCAAAATATTACCCTGTCCTTCTCTATTTGAAGGAACAGGGGAAAATAATACCACAATATTACCAAAATTACCCTGTCCTTCTCTATTTGAAGGAACAGGGAAAAAATATCACAATTTATCAGTGTATTAACTTCATACACCATTTATGCCATTCATTGTCCCTGAAAATTACATGGTTTACAACACCCCTATCACACACACTTACACTGGCATTTTATATCATGACTTCTCATTGTTTTAGCCATACAATTTGCTGTAGTAAAAACGTCGTCACATCACCCTTTTATAATCCATTATTTGTTTTTACTATTATAATAAAATACTTGACACTCACACTTAATTTGTTTTATGTTTTGGGCCAAATTAATACATAAATATATAATCAATTCTCTTGAAGTTAATTTAGAAATGAATTATATTGCCAATTTTATTGTTTTAGACCCATCTTCTGTTCCTTTTCGACAATATAATTTTCCTGAAAATAAAACATACTGACCTGTGCGGCGGGCTAATGTTTATAGAGTTCTCAAATATCACATTTCGTATTTTAATTTTAATTTGGAAATATGCACCTTTTAAGAAAAACAACCTATCTTTATTTTTAAAAACTCATTTAACCAGGATCAATATTTCATTATTATCTCCGATAAGCATTTAACATCAGTATGTTCAATCATACTGGCCAGTCCTTTCTTTACTATCGAGTCATAAATACTTTCACTTATCGGGCTCACTTCGCTTTCACTTATCAGGTTCACTTGTAATCATACTTTATGATATGTACTCTTACAAACAAACACTTTTACAACGGGCAGGGTTATTGCGGCTTGGGTACGTCCGGCCTTTTTAAGATTTACACAGGAAGCTCTCACAATATTCCTATCTCCTGCCCTCATTGTTCTCGACCTTTTCTATTATAACTATAATTATTTTATACCCCCTTTCAGATTACAGCATTGTCCCTAATATTTAATTTCAAAAGGGAGCTCTACATTCTTCTAAGATTCGGGACGGTGTCGTTTTCAAAAGCATTTCCGCCCCTAAAATTTTATTTCAAATATTAATTCCTTTTTGAGCAACAGATCCACATGCGCTAGCTCCATTTTATTTTTAATATAATTTACTTAAAAATAAATCAATGTTCTAAAATCACAATACTGTTCTAAGTCCTAAGTCTTACACACTACACAAGATTATGCAGTAGGGTGGGCTGAAAAAAAAAATTATTTTTTTTTTCAAGTGCTATATCGCGGAAAACTTGCATATATACTTCATAAATAAAATGCAACTGGGAAAAAATTATTTTTTCAATACCACGGTAGCGCAATGCAATTAAAATAGTTCGTTTTTTGAAAAAAACTTGGATTTTTATAATTTTTTCTCCGGTGTAAAAACTTTAAATAATCAATCGCTATAGTGAAAAAATTTATAATTTGACTTAGAAAACAGAAATACACAATGAACCAGTTAAAAAAACAATGTTTACGGTAGCGCAAACAGCTTTAAATAACGGATAATTACGCTAAAAGGCGCAGTTTACAACACTGCCGTCCTGCGACAGTTTACTCACAATGCCTTTTAATAAAAAGTTTTGTTTTAATTTATTTGTTGTTTAAAGTGTGGGGACTGCAAATTAATAATTCAAATTCCTTTTAACATAGTTTATTAGCATCAACTTAATCATAGCATTACACATTTTTCATGAAAATTGTTATTGAAAATTCAAAAAGGAATTTTGATTTGTAGGATATATTTCATCACAAGTCCATAATCATTCTTGTTTAGGAAGTTTGAAGGCTGATTTGCTTTCAAAGCATGGCATAGCTGCTCTTGACTGTAGTGTAGTTCGGATGAGCCCATCTCTTGCTTCAAAACCAACTACTTTTTGTGAAGCGATGGTTACAAGTTTGATGCATCGTTCAACCGCTTGCGTATGACAAGGAAATTTGTCGAATCTCCATTCAGCTGCGGTGTCCCCAGTCAAGATTTTTGCACGAATTTCTTCGTTGCTGATTCTTCTTAGTAATGGTGGTAGTGACAATGTGGTGGCAGTCCAGTCAATCAGTTCACTGTACTCTGTGGCTTGAAAATTTAATTTGGGTGGATGGAAAGCTCTAATTGACTTTCTTTTGGGTGCTGATGTCCTGGCCTTTATGATTCGTCTCAAACCCAATTCTCTTATGTGAGTTCTTTTATCTACTATCATACTCAACATCAAGTTTTCTGGGTGGGCAAAGTAAGCGTTCCTTTCAATAACGGGGTCAATTACTTGAAGCAGATTTTCAGGCAGGAATCTTGAGGATTTTACAGTTTGAAATATGTGTTCTGGTCCATCAGTTAAGTACTTGCTTTTTTGATATTGAACCAAACAGGCATGTATGACTTCAGAATAAAATGAACTACGATTTTATGTTCGTCTGA
Source organism: Homalodisca vitripennis (assembly GCF_021130785.1). Classification (NCBI taxonomy): domain Eukaryota; kingdom Metazoa; phylum Arthropoda; class Insecta; order Hemiptera; family Cicadellidae; genus Homalodisca; species Homalodisca vitripennis. Next base: position 6,889 of record NW_025778421.1, on the reverse strand, counting down.
TGGATATTCAACACTCACATACAATCTTAGAATCCTGTTAGCCATTGTTAGCCATCTTGCGTGAGAGAGTGGGCCAGGTTCACGGTGAGATAAATCTATAGGACAGATTCCTGATTGTACAGCAGAACTTATGTCCAGTAAATACTGTTGGTCCTTGCTCAATATGCTTCGGTCAATATCTGGAATTTCACACTCCACACTAGCAAATTTCACCAAGGGGAGTTTTTCGCAGTTATTGAGCTCTGTTCCGATAGGTCCTTTAAATGTTGTAGGCCCTGTAGTGTCTCCATCCAAAAACTGGAACAAGTGTCGGAGTGGTAATTCGTTGAAGTGCAAGAGACAAACTGCCCACTGCATTGGCCTTTTCACTTTTTCTTCAATTGTTCGAATTACGCCCCCTTTCCACCCTGTATTTGTAACGGTGCCGTCACATCCAATGACGTCTAAATCATCAAGGGAAAGTCCAGTTTTTTTTAAATAAGAAATTATACTGTCGGCAATGTTTTGAGCAGATCCAGAACAAGGTGTCACATGACCAACATATACAGATCCAGGTTCTTGAATGATAGAATAATGTTCTTCCTTAATCACTCTCCGAAAATGCTTTGAATTTACCTTTTCAATCACAATAGTGTCATCTTTCCTTCCATCAAAATACAATCCTTGAAATGTGTTGAGCTCAGCCTGATTCTGCACCTGCAGTTCTGTGCGGATAACCTTTTTCCCCCTTCGGATTTTATTTTTATCAATAACATTAGAATGTTCAGTTTCAGTTATAATACCAAAATCTTGCAAAAGGCTAGAAGCAATAGCAGCTGTTGCTCTATCAGAAACTCCAAAACGATCACTTGTTAGCGCAGTATTAGTCAATTTAACTCGCATCTGCCATGGTGTCTTTACAAACAGGTTGAAACTCTTCATCGCTACTATCCTCATTTCTATTTATTTCAGTTGAGTCAAAGTCTTCTATTTGTGTAGGTTCCATAGTTTTTGAGCACAATGGCTGTGACAATGAGTCAACGTTCGACTGACATCCGCTGTACTCAGTGTTTTTTTCTTTTTTGTCTTTGAATAATTTTTTTTGACTCCTTCACATCTACGTTACCAATTTTGCCTAAACTATGTTTTCTTTGAAGGTACAAAAACTTAAGTTCAATGACTGGTACTTTTTTGACTTCTCACATGTACAAACAATCGATACCGGACACTCACACAAGTCAACGGCCTTTCGGCAATTGCAATCTAATGTTATTGTGCATTTGCATGCGGAGATATCAAACAGTCGCAAAGACTTTTGCTTGAATTCTTCAACTTTTTTTTTGAACGAGTCTTTTTCCTTATCTCGTTTGTAGGACTTCATAAGACCTCTGTAACTATTATTGTAGGCATTGATCATTTGAACAATTCTGTAAAGGGAGACTGTTGGTATTGAGGATTTATCAAATAATTGCTTAACTTTCGGTGCAACAATATTAGAAATTTGTGAAAAACTGTTGTTGTTCAACAATTTGTTGTTGGTTTCCACAGCTAAATTGTAATGTTCAAGAAAGAAGCACTTTAAAACGTCTTCATAGGAAGGCAGTTTACTTACAGGTAGTTCCTTTGGGTAACCGAATATCGGACAATAAAACTCACTACGCGTAATTTTCTTGGACAAAGCCATGACACTCAACACACACTCAACTAAGTAACACAAAAGAAGCTTTGACACTGACAAAAGCTGCCGAGTCACTGACGCGAGCTCACAAAATGGCGAAGCAAGCGTACACAACGCAAGGAATTGTGGGTTGGGTACGAGTGGTGGGGGACACGGTACAGTCACATACAAAACGAATCATTCCGCGCGGGAACGGCAGTGTTGTAAACTGCGCCTTTTAGCGTAATTATCCGTTATTTAAAGCTGTTTGCGCTACCGTAAACATTGTTTTTTTTAACTGGTTCATTGTGTATTTCTGTTTTCTAAGTCAAATTATACAGTTTTTTCACTATAGCGATTGATTATTTAAAGTTTTTTACACCGGAGAAAAAATTATAAAAATCCAAGTTTTTTTCAAAAAACGAACTATTTTAATTGCATTGCGCTACCGTGATATTGAAAAAATAATTTTTTTCCCAGTTGCATTTTATTTATGAAGTATATATGCAAGTTTTCCGCGGTATAGCACTTGAAAAAAAAAATAATTTTTTTTTTCAGCCCACCCTATTATGCAGGTTTATATACAATTTTTCAAGTTTATACAAGTCTTACACAAGTCTTATACAAGTTATACACACTTGCAGGTATCCGACAAGTTTATGCAAGTTTACAAGTTCTTTCTTGTAAATAACCTGTTGTACAATTTTTTATGCTCAAAAAGAAATAGCAGATTGGCGCAAATTATGTACTGTTATTATAGTACATATATTATATTACTTTGGAGCTAATACTTTATAAATCAAAACAACTTTTTGGAAATACTTGATTTATTCCAAATTAAAATTCACCCAAAAATGAATTAAAATGAAAATGAAACTAAAAATGTATACTTCTCCAAAATGGTTTAAATTAACAAAATAAAATAAAAAGTTCTCTTCTCAAAATATTCAAAATCAAAATAACACAAAAACTTGATATTAACTTTACGATCAAAGTCTAATTGACAATACTTCAGAAATTGAATTAATTCACAGACTCTGTAATATGGGAAACTTTAGAAATTTAATCACAACAGTATAAAAATAAAATATGTTAACTAAAACGCTGGTACGGGACTTACTACTTTGAAGACTATGGAGGCTGATAGGAAACTAATACGCACTAAAGAAAAATTAATAACTTGATTTAAATTACACCCGATAAAAAGAATTACTCTATATCCCAAACTAGAGGATTAGAGGAAGAACTACTGCTTCTCAACTGGACGTCTGCACCCTGTCGTCGACACTCCAACACTGCTCCCCCTCTCTCAAGACAACCGGTTCGGGAACGTATCACCGTAGACATCTCGATCAGCCGATTTACTTGTCTCGAACCAACAAACAATGTCCACGCACAGCGTCTAGTTAACAAAAGAGCCTACTTCCTACCGCGATTCAGCATAATAATTACAACTACGGTACAATGGAATGAGTAACATGATTGCAAAATTAAGCTCAAAAGCTTTGTATGACGTCATGAGTTCTTACCCAGTCGCAATCTTACAAAACTTTCACCATCGAGAATGACAGTCACTCTCCTCTCTTGTGTATTATTAGTTTTAGCCTATTTTTGGCTGACCACTTTGTGATAGTAAATGTTCAATATCCATCATTATCTCATAAATGAGTTTGATGCTATTAGTTTTTACATTGGTCTTAGTAGTTAACCACAATGGCAACAAAAAAATAGAAGAATAAATAAACTTGTAAACCAAATTGAGTTATGTAAATGTTTTAAAAATTTTATTATTTATTATTAACCCATTGAGGAAGACATACAAGCTGATCATGTACCAAGTGGATGAATGCTGAGGTACGAGATGATTACATAGTTTATTTTTAGCCATTTGTTATTGTTGTAGGCTGTTCCAGTTCTGAAAATATCCACTAGGTATTGTTGGTATGGTTTTCACTGATTTCTTTTACTAAGATTAAAATACATTTCATTTCGTTTTTTTTTACTGGTAGCACTGAATTGATCACCTGTTTGAATGCTTTCTCATTGTTTTCAATTGTCACCTATTACATGCAAGGTTAGATTGTTTTTTGTTTTTGTTTAGTTGAGAGATTGGTCAAAATAATTTAAAAAAACTGTGCAGGACTCTGTTGTTGCTTTGTAATTAAGCTTGGAAGATGTAAGTATTTCCCATGCTCAAAAACCATTTGCCAATTCACAGTGTGCAAGAGTAAAGAACCATAACTTTAGGATGAATATTTTATAACTGTACAGTAAGTTTTTGTTTATTAGTAGAGTAATTTTGTGTACAGTGAAAAAAATATCTGAATTTCCTAGGAATTGAGAAGTTAAAATAAGTGTCAAGCAAAAGCATAAAAATCGTTACTCGTAATATTTTCTTTATATTATTTTTGAGCTTGTTTTAGATATAATCATGGAAATCTTTATTTATATAAAATACATTATCAGGGTGTCCAGCAGCCTTGAAAATCGGGAAGAGCGGGAATTATGCTTGAATATTACCTGCCTTGAATAAGGCGGGAATTATGCTTGTATTTTGTAGCAAATCGGGAGTTTTGATATTTTTTAACGCCGCTGCCGTTACCAATGCAAGGCGCCCACTGCGACCGTCCCGGCCTTTTTGTCGAAATACACGTAATCAAATGGACACCCGCCCACTGCGGGCTGCCCGGCCCGGCCTTTTTGTGAAGTCGAAATACATGCAATCAAATGGACACCCCGCTAACTGCAATCGTCCCGGCCTTTTAGTCGAAATACACGCAATCAAATGTGCAACCGCACACTGCGGGCGGCCCGGCCCGGCCTTTTTGTGAAGTCGAAATACACGCAATCAAAGGGACACCCGCCCACTGCGGCTGGCCCGGCACAGCCCGGGAAGACTCGGCCCGCACCCGAAGAGTCGACCGAGGCTGGATAGGCCGGGCCGGCCGCAGTGGGCGGTGCTAGGCTGGAGTGAACCCGGCCCGGCCGCAGTGGGTGGTGCTATGCCGGAGTGAACCCGGCCCGCCCTTTTTGTGAAGTCGAAATACACGCAATCAAATGGACACCCACCAACTGCGACCGGGCCCGGTCCAGCCCTGCCCGGACCGGTCGCAGTGGGCGGGTTTTCATTTGATCGTATGCATTTTGACAGAGTATAAAAGGCCGGGCCGGGCCGGTCGCAGTGCTCGCTGTGCCTAACACGAATGAAGATATTGGTGCAACAGTTCGATTATGTTCACATCAATGTGAAATTGACAGAATACAAAGGATATTTTGGAAGTAACTCGCTCTCGTTGCAGTTGCCAAAAATGGTGTTGTAGTACGTTTGGCGAGAGATGGCATTTATATATGCTTGATGTTAAAGTAATTTGAAGAGTGGCTAAATAACCTATGCGACTATATATTGTATTTATAATATTCGCATGTTGAAGAGGTTGCCAATTCTTTGAAACATAGTGATGAATATTAAATGTTTCAATTTAAGGTAATCGAAAACCGTGATCATGTAATCAATAATGGTGTACAATTGGATGCATATAGGATTTATTTTAAATATATTTGAGATATATAATTAATACAACACTTTTTTAGTAATCTAGGTGTTTATTTACCCTTGCTATACTATTAATGGTTGTTTTCATTTAACTTATTGTCAATAGCCTTATTTGTTTAAATTAATTTGTGCAATGAGTAAAGGTGCAATACATCGTTAGTAATTCAATTTTAAAGTTGTATAACTTTCACACATGTTTTCTAAAAAGAGTAAAACTTTTTTTCTGTGACAAATTTATTTTTTAACACAAAATAAATTGTAAAAAGGGTTCAACATTTGAATAGCCCATGTTTTTGACTTTTTAAGTTTAATTCCGTTTTTTCAAAATGAATATTAATATATTTTTATTTATTTTAACAGTTATTTTGTTTTTATGAAACTTAATTCACCTAAAACTAACCTAACCCTCAACTGGTTTAGAATAGTATTGGGTTTGATGTTGAAAGTGTAAGTAAAACTTCTTTAACTTAAAAGTAAAACTGTTTCTTTACTATCCTGTGTTTTTGAGGGGTTTTTTTTCAGACTTCAAATAAAAAATCGAATTCATTTACCTATTTGGATATTAAAATGTATTTGTAACAAACTGTTACAATATAAACATTAAATTAGGCTTTGGTACTTTATCATAATTTTTTATAGGCCTACAACTTTTTTTACTATTTTATTTAATAGTAACATTACACTGAAATTCATTTTAAACAAAATTAAATGACACATTAAGCATAGTATTGTTTAAATAATTAAATTAACATATTTTATAGGTACGATTACAGTTCAATGTTTTTGAACACAAGGAAGTTCATTTATAAGTTATAGGTTATAAAAAAAACCTCATTTACTGTAGATTTTTAAATAACGAATTATAAAATGTTGTTAATAATGTATAAGGACATTAGTAATTTAAACAGAGGGCCTACTATCTTTGAGCATCGTCCTAAAATAAAGGTATGTATTCTTTTAAGCAGTTATTTTAAAATATCACAATGCTGTTATTAGGCCTTAAATATTTGAGAAATCTTTATTGTTACATGGAAAGTAAACACTATTTCGTGACTTGATTTTGGCTTGTAAAATTGTTAGTTACCGATAAAGAGCCAAAAGTAAACCGCGACTATAGCCCTTGAATTTTATAATTTTGAGCCTTGAAAACCTTGAAATGTGCTTGAATTTTAGATTTGGTCATTACTGGACACCCTGATTATCATATTTAGGTAAAGTATGTTAAAATGTAGCTAAACAAATTTTTGTATTCAAAAATGTATATAACAATATTTATAACATTAATAATTTTGTTTAATTAATAGTTTAATTACATAGTATTTAATGTATTAATTGAATATTGTACTGTAAAGATAATGGTAAAGAAATATTACTCATCTTTTATGAATTTTGCTTTAGAAAACTTTAACCAGTCTTATATTTTCCTACAAATTTTTCAGGCAGAATATAAAAAATTTCAATGTTCTATAATGTATGATCTATAAAAACATTAAACAGCCAATTAACAGAGTTTACATGGTGTGCAGTTACTGGAAATCTCAGGGCTGAGACACCGAAGGGGCTCAGGGGACAAGACTGATAGTGACAGCAGCAATTCCACTTCTCTGTCAGGTACTGTTTTATTTTGATCTAAACTCACATTTTTTAAACCATTCTAACTGATAAGTCATGTAATGGTCTCTGTTATCGCCTTAGTGTCT
>NW_025778420.1:0-102798 GCF_021130785.1 Homalodisca vitripennis | reverse complement strand
GCGCAAGAAAATGATGACATTTCGTTTACTGACTGTAAGTTGTAACATTGCACATCACTCGCAAGTCGTCATTGAAAAACTAAAAATTTAGTATAAATTAGAAGAGTCATATTTTTGGTTGATACAATTAGTCATATTATACTGTATATAATTACAATGAACATACTATTCCCGGTAATCTATTTTAGATACATAGGTACATTAAAGTGAATTTGAATAAATTTATCCGACCAGAATTCCAATTTGTAGTGAGAGAGGGAACGTAGAAACACACACAGGAAAACGTGATGTGACGGCCTGCATGTTGACGCAAGCAAATTTTGGGACATTTCGTTTACTGACTTTAAGTTGTAACAGTGCAAATTACTCGCAATGTTCGTCATTGACGAATATAAATAAAAAAAATTAGAACACGTCTTCATATTACAGTGAGAGTGCTAACGTAAAAAACACACACGGAAAAATGTGGGTGTGGACGGCCCGCATGTTGACACAGAAAACCCGTTGACAATTCGTTATCTGACTTTAAGTTGTAACATTGAAAATTTACTCGCAATGTCGTCATTGACGAATATAAATAGAAAAAATTAGAACACGTCTTCATATTACAGTGAGAGTGCTAACGTAGAAACACACACGGAAAAATGTGGTGTGAACGGCCCGCATGTTGACACAGTAAACGTTGACAATTCGTTATCTGACTTTAAGTTTTTAACATTGCAAATTACTCGCAAGTCGTTATTGACGACTATAAATAGTACAAAATTAGAACATGTCTTCATATTACAGTGAGAGAGGGAACATATAAACACACACAGGAAAACGTAGTGTGACGGCCGCATGTTGACACAGTAAACGTTGACATTTCGTTATCTGACTTTAAGTTGTAACATTGCAAATTACTCGCAAGTCTTTTATTGACGACTAAAAATAGTACAAATTAGAACATGTCTTCATATTACAGTGAGAGGGGGAAAACATATAAACACACACAGGAAAACGTTAGTGTGACGGCCCGCATGTTGACACAGTAAACTTTGACATTTCGTTATCTGACTTTAAGTTGTAACATGGCACAACACTCGCAATGCGTCATTGGCGGACTGTAAATAGTATACATTAAAAACACGTTGTCATATTTTTGGTTTAATACTATTAGTTATATTATAGTGTATATAATTACAATAAAACATACGTTTCCCGGTACTCTATTTTAGATACATACAATAAAGAGAATATGAAAAAAATTTATTGATTTTATTCGTAGTTTTAGTATTAAATATTTCTTTTGGTTCTAAATTTTTTTATTTTGGGAATACCCTGATGGAATAAACGATGCAACCGAGTGTACTGAAATTTTACATGGTCATTATTAAGGTGTATTATAGTGTGGATAGAGGCCCCTTCTTATTTAAAAAAAATGTGTCGATGCTACGCCGCACCTGTATTTAAAGTGTCGAAATATTTCAACTTAGTCGTAATGTTGCGGAATATTGATTGAGCATATATGAAAGAGCATATCAAATGTAATTAAAAAAACCTTGTGTAAGCCTTGTACGACAGCACAATCATAGTTTAATAATTTAAACCCCTCTTTTCAATTTGATTACACTTATAGCGTAAAAGCATTTGTGGGAAAATTTCATATTAATGACATTCTTATTTCAAAATGTGTTCGAAAATTTTTTTTCTGGAAAAAGCTGTGGAGTACAGAAATTTAAAAAAATATCCAGATAATGAAATTAACATTTTAGTAAAATATCATTTAACTGTAAGTTCTTAACAAAAATAATTTATTATATTTACCCTACAAAGGGGATTTAAAATTTTACTTTTTTGGGGCTTTAAAAAAAAAGTTTCTTTTAAAAAGTTTAAATTTAAATATTTACTAAAGCTTTTTAATTTCCTGTCTCGTATATTTAAAATAAATGTATATATTTTAATATGAATAACAATAACGGTTATAAAAGGTTTTAAAGAATGTTACTAAAGGCTTAACACGAACCCTTTCCATTTTCTAAGACTAAATATCCTCTAAGAGCGTGCAACTACACCTTATAAAGTATACGATGAGTTGAAGTATAAAAGCATAATCTAAATTACATTACCCTGCAAAATCAGACTATAGCACATCATGAAGGAATGAGGTGGCGTGTAGTAATCTAATGTACTTGTATATTACTAGACTTCAAACCCCTGCATGTCCTAGACTATACTCGTACTGTACTTTAAAGTTTTAGCAATTCTTTTGTGAGACAGCGGGGAGGTACTTTAAAAAAATGCGAAAGTACTGTATTTACAACTCTACCCCTCGATGTATGTAATGAGCTAGATGTAATAGAATAATATATAATTAACCAGACATATGTAGAATATATAATTTCCTTGTACCGTATGATGCTTTATTTATTTAATGACACAACGAGATAAAACCACGCCTCATTGCACATTGTAGCACTGCGGGTACAACTTCAGCTTGCAGTTTACGTAATGAGGTGGGTTTATATAACATAAATTACATATCACATGACACTAACGTACTTATTATGACTATAGCACATCTTACTACAAGCAGTATTGCCTCAGTTATGTTTCGACAAGATTATCGTTAATTTTTCGGACATCACCTAGTATTGATTATTTATTTGGAATGTAAAATATTATTTCAAACTGGTAGGCTGGTCTCGGAATCATCACTAACTTTTTATAGCCTGGGATAAGGAATTCTTATTGATTATTATTGATTGTGTATTCCTTAGATTGATTCAGTTTCAATAAATCATTATAAATGTCCACATATCCATTCATTTAAAATAGTTGATATTTATTATAGGCAGATATTGTTTAAAATTTCCTGATTAAAGATCGAACAAAATTTGAAACAATTGAACTGTGTTAAATAAAGGTTATTTCAAGGATATAATACAAGTGGTCTGTTTATTAATCGTTTCTAATAGTATACAAGTCACAGAAGTGGCAATAAAATTGGTATAGGAGCACTAAATGAAAGTACTGACGGGCTCAATATTTTATAATTGGTTTAAATAATTAAAACGATTACAGTAAGACATTGAAAGGCCCTGGCAGGTAAATATACAGACGGGTAAACCGTGTCGAAAATAAATTACGCTTAATAATTGGATGAAGAGATACCTATGCCTTTAAACAAAAGTCTCTAGAATCTTCGTATCAAGAATTATTCACACAGACGGACGGTCTGACGGATATACAGACGAATAAACCCAAATTCACAAAATAAATAGGCTTATTAATTGGACTATGAGGTACCTATGGTACCAAATTAAAAGTCTCAAGGATCTTTTTGTCCAGAATTATCACACAGACGGACGGTCTGACGGATATACAGACGAATAAACCCAAATTCACAAAATAAATAGGCTTATTAATTGGACTATGAGGTACCTATGTACCAAATTAAAAGTCTCTAGGATCTTTGTATCCAGAATTATCTAACAGACGGACCGTCTGACGGATATAACAGATGGATAAACCCAAATTTACAAAATAAATAGGATTATTAATTGGACTATGAGGTACCTATGTACCAAATTAAAAGTCTCTAGGATCTTTTTTGTCCAGAATTATCACACAGACGGACCGTCCTGACGGATTATTACATACGAATAAACCAAAATTTAACAAAATAACTAGGATTATTAATTGGACTATGAGGTACCTATGTACCAAATTAAAAGTCTCTAGGATGTTTTTGTCCAGAATTATCACACAGACGGACCGTCTGACGGATATACATACGAATAAACCCAAATGTACAAAATAAATAGGCTTATTAATTGGACTATGAGGTACCTATGTACCAAAATTAAAAGTCACTAGGATGTTTTTTGTCCAGGATTATCACACAGACGGACCGTCTGACGGATATACAGACGAATAAACCAAAATTTACAAAATAACTAGGATTATTAATTGGACTATGAGGTACCTATGTACCAAATTAAAAGTCTCAAGGATCTTTTTGTCCAGAATTATCACACAGACACACCGTCTGACGGATATATGGACGGACAAACCCAAATGTACAAAATAAATAGGCTTATTAATTGGACTATGAGGTACCTATGTACCATTTTAAAAGTCTCCAGGATGTTTTTGTCCAGAATTATCACACAGACGGACCGTCTGACGGATATACAGACGAATAAACCAAAATTTACAAAATAAATAGGATTATTAATTGGACTATGAGGTACCTATGTACCAAAATTAAAAGTCTCTAGGATCTTTTTGTCCAGAATTATCACACAGACGGACCGTCTGACGGATATACATACGAATAAACCCAAATTTACAAAATAAATAGGATTATTAATTGGACTATGAGGTACCTATGTACCAAATTAAAAGTCTCAAGGATGTTTTTGTCCAGAATTATCACACAGACGGACCGTCTGACGGATATTACAGACGAATAACCAAATTTACAAAATAACTAGGATTATTAATTGGACTATGAGGTTACCTATTTACCAAATTAAAAGTCTCCAAGGATCTTTTTGTCCAGAATTATCACACAGACACACCGTCTGACGGATATATGGACGGACAAACCCAAATTTAACAAAATAAATAGGATTATTAATTGGACTATGATGGTACCTATGTACCAAATTAAAAGTCTCAAGGATCTTTTTGTCCAGAATTATCACACAGAACGGACCGTCTGACGGATATACATACGAATAAACCCAAATTTACAAAATAAATAGGCTTATTAATTGGACTATGAGGTACCTTATGTACCAAATTAAAAGTCTCTAGGATCTTTGTATCCAGAATTACCACACAGACGGACCGTCTGACGGATATTACAGACGAATAAACACAAATTTACAAAATAAATAGGATTATTAATTTAGACTATGAGGTACCTATGTACCAAAGTAAAAGTTTCTAGGATTTTTGTATCTAGAATTACCACACAGACGGGTTGACGGATATACAGACGGATAAACCCAAATTTACAAAATAAATAGGATTTATTAATTGGACTATAAGGTACCTATGTACCAAATTAAAAGTCTCAAGGATCTTTTTGTCCAGAATTATCACATAGACGGACCGTCTGACGGATATACAGACGGATAAACCCAAATTTACAAAATAAATAGGATTATTAATTGGACTATAAGGTACCTATGTACCAAATTAAAAGTCTCAAGGATCTTTTTGTCCAGAATTATCACACAGACGGACCGTCTGACGGGATATATGGACGAATAAACCTAAGTTTCCTTTCGGAATATAATAATAATAAAATACCACTATGAAGGAAATATATGAAAAATTTGACAGCGAATGGGGTTTTCTAAAATGAACAAGACAAAGGTTTATGGGCCATTGGAACGTATGTTATTTTAGAGAGAAATAAATAAATATGGTTTGAATACTTTTTTTCCAGAATTATATTTTCGTTTACAAAACACATTATTTTTTATTTCTTATGGCCTAAAACAAATAAAACGATACAAATCAGTAATTTGCTAAGAAACTAAAACTGCCTTAGAATAATATACGTAACATAAGTTGACTATAGATAAATCATTTTGTTAGTTCCTAAATAAATTTTTTAGTTTCATAATTTAAAAAAAAATTATTTCAAGTACTTTAAAGGTAAGTTTATCTAAAACATGAATAACATACCAGGTGTTTAGTGTAGTAATGTAATCAAGTTATATATGTTGGTCTGTTTCACGGCGCCATTTGCAAAGTATAAACGGTATTATTACGTTTTAGGTTAAATTGGTCGTGTACAATCACAACTGTTATTGCTTTACCTCGGTTTAATACAAAAATAATCCCATTTTACATTGCACTGCAGGAATGTTGTAATTTAAAGCAGTCGTGCAGAAATGTTCTTTGTTATCACATATGTGTGTTGTACGAGTATTACTAGTCACAATACCATTAAAGCCTTTGCAATTATAATTGTAATATACAAAATCCAGCTTTAATTTAATTTTAGATTTCATTTATTTAATTGACAAAATCCATAACCGTATTTTACAAGTAAAGTATTGAAATAGTAATGTGAGTATTTAAATACACCGAATTTTAATTATAATTTATCATCCAGTTTGTATGCAGCTCCCCTTAGCGTTAAAGTCTGTTACTAGCCTAAAAGTTATACACTAATATTTCCTACACTCATTTGCCTAGAAGATGCTGCAACAGAGGTTCTTTCCACCTTCTTCCAATGTGGACACGCCCTCTTTCGCTTGATGGGATCATCGATGGGAGATGTCACCTACCACTAACCTTACCATCTTAAATATCCTGTTACTCCGGAACAAAGCGCAATTTTTCTTAAGACGAAGTACAATCACAGGTCCTCTTACCTTGTTGTCATAGGTAAAATAAATACCAGTTTACCGTAATATACAACTTCATTCATGCCTCATCTGTATGATAAACCAAAGCATTACATTGTTAAATGGGGAAAAATTATGGCCAAATGAAATTAATCAACTTTGATAAACGTTTTTAATCTTCTTTGCTGCATATGTTTTTGATATCACACACCAAACCAAACTATAATATCATGTTAGTATGCTCTAATTAAATTCTTCTATTCGATTTTTTTACATGCACATTGATTGAAAACCCAATCATTATTCATGTGAACAGTAAAGAGTAACAAAGTCTATAAAACAAAACTATTGTCTACTGGTTGGCTGAGAACCAAATGGTAGAGCATTACTTCATAAACGTGTCAGACAAGGTCCCAAAGAGCGATAGGGATTTTTGTTCTAAATAAAAAAATTTACTTTATTTCCAAGGATCAATTCTAGCTGATTAATGTTGTTATGGAAAACAAATAGTAATTTTACAAGTTATATGGGCGCAGCTAGTATTAAAAAAAAATTCTCTTTAGTTACACACATTTTATAAAAGTTTTGCAACTATATTTTTAAGAAAGCTTTCTTATATTAAGAAAGCCCTATAGGGTTGTTATTAATATAAGAATGTAATACAATTGTTTTGCACAGTTTATGAAAGCCCTGTAGGGTTGTTATTAATATAAGAATGTAATACAATGGTTCTGCACAGTTTATGAAAGCCCTGTAGGGTTGTTATTAATATAAGAATGTAATACAATGGTTCTGCACAGTTTATGAAAGCCCTGTAGGGTTGTTATTAATATAAGAATGTAATACAATGGTTTCTGCACAGTTTATGAAAGCCCTATAGGGTTGTTATTAATATAAGAATGTAATACAAATGGTTCTGCACAGTTTATGAAAGCCCTGTAGGGTTGTTATTAATATAAGAATGTAATACAATGGTTCTGCACAGTTTATGAAAGCCCTGTAGGGTTGTTATTAATATAAGAATGTAATACAATGGTTCCTGCACAGTTTATGAAAGCCCTGTAGGGTTGTTATTAATATAAGAAATGTAATACAATGGTTTCTGCACAGTTTATGAAAGCCCTATAGGGTTGTTATTAATATAAGAATGTAAGTACAATGGTTCTGCACAGTTTTATGAAAGCCCTGTAGGGTTGTTATTAATATAGAGAATGTAATACAATGGTTCTGCACAGTTTATGAAAGCCCTGTAGGGTTGTTATTAATATAAGAATGTAATACAATGGTTCTGCACAGTTTATGAAAGCCCTATAGGGTTTGTTATTAATATAAGAATGTAATACAATGGTTCTGCAACAGTTTATGAAAAGCCCTGTAGGGTTGTTTATTAATATAAGAATGTAATACAATGGTTCTGCACAGTTTATGAAAGCCCTATAGGGTTGTTATTAATATAAGAATGTAATACAATGGTTCTGCAAAGTTTATGAAAGCCCTGTAGGGTTGTTATTAATATAAGAATGTAATACAATGGTTCTGCACAGTTTATGAAAGCCCTGTAGGGTTTGTGATTAATATAAGAATGTAATACAATGGTTATTCTGCACAGTTTATCGCCCTTTATAATTCTGATTGAGTCAAAAATATGTTGTTTTTCATTAAAAAAAAATATAATAGTGTATTTTTTCCACTCCACAAGAAGTCCGCCGTAGGGGAAAAATTATTGAGAAAATTTATCTAAAGATATAAAATGCGGTACTCAGCCCTCATCTTACCTGTACATATTTTCGTTCTTGTGCATATTATCCTAATGCAAGGAAGAAAAAGGGTAGCCCCTCTGCATTTTATATACCCATAAATGTGATAAGCATTGAGAGAAAATTTCAATACTCTTGAAACTTCGTATTTCACGTCGATTCCTTTTTTATCCAATAAAAAATAAGGTTAGTCCGTCCGTATATTTATCCATATATTATGAAATAATTCTTGAAATAAAATTTCAAGACATTTGAAAACTTGGTATATCACGTCGATTACTGTTGATCCAAGAAAAATCAATGAATTCCGTCCGTATATTTATCCATACATACAATTAGCCTTGAGAAAAAAAGTTCAACTCACTTTAAAATTGTTATGGCACGTGGGATTTCTTTTAATCCAAAAGAGAATTCTATCAATTTTGAAGTCAAAACGTAAAATACACGATTATCCAACTGTCTTTTCGTCTTTGCAATCACTTTGGTTTATGTTTTGTATTGTGTATTACATTTCGTCATTCCCTTTATTTATATTTTGATTGATGTAACCATTAGTTTTGTATTTGTCAATTTGATATGCGGTTTTACAAATCTTGGTTCATTCAATAGATATTTAGGGTAATTAAAATTGTGTAAAGCAATATAACATAACGTTATTACAATACCATTAAAGAAACTATAAGTTGTATGTTATTAGTTGTCCAGGGGTTATAAGCATGAATAAAATAATCATAAGTAATACCTTGAACTAAATTCTATGAAGATAAGTTCATGACTAAGAAAAATGCCGAAAACAGAATCCATTATTATAAACAGAGACTCTCATCCCACTCCAAGCAGGTCTCCAACACCAGAATACTTGGCAATGTAAAAGTGTTTAGAAACGTGAAGACAATCCTCTTGTGGGTTATACAATGTAAATTTGCTACTGCTCAGGTGACTGCAGAACTCTGCTGTTATAGTATTTACATTCAGCTTCTACATTGTGTCCGATAGAAACAGGTATATTTAATAATTCATGAACTTAAAATCTGTAAGTAAGGCATTCCATTGATAATGTATTATACTATATCCTAATAATATTGTAAAGAAGACTGTGCCTTTGCTTGTTTTTCTTTTTACGCATAATATATTCAAGTGGCTTTACTGAAATTTCGATTAACATTCTTATGATCATTGGATAAATATAGGCCTATTTTTGTTTTGAAAATTCCTCCGGAGTACGCTCCGATGGTCTTTAAAGTAGCGGAAAAATTCGATCTTGGTCTCGAAACTTGTATAATATCAAATTATCGAGTCTGTAAAATCAAATAAAAGTTTTCCGTGTAAATATTTTTATTATTTCATGTTTACATTCATAGTGAGTCAAATTAACTGAAACGTAGGACTAATGACAATTAAAAAATACTGTCCTTGATTAGACAATCTTCCTTACGTGTGAAACTGACAGAGAAGGTTCCAGTAAGTGCTGCGGTACTAAGTACATATGTCACTTTAGGATGGAGGGTCGTTAAACGGTATAATTTATGTGGAGCTGTTTATCCTGGTCGAGTTTTATAAATTCAAACTAATTTGGGCCCTTTGCACTGATTAGCAATAACTATTATAGAACTATTTACGTAATAAAAGTTAGTTGGTTTGTTTAAAGTGTGTAAATAGTATAGTCTCTAATATTTCTTGTATAAGAAAGAAATTTGCATTATATACATGTGTGTAGTCCAAGGTTGTGTTTCAACAGTTGTAGTAGTAAGTGTATCTCAAAAGTAATAAAACATAGTGCGCTAGACTATTCTGATAATGGTTTAAGGATTGTTATGCTATAAAAACCCCTTTTCAAACCTATTACGGAATCTAGTACGGAAATACACTATGTTAATGAACTGAAGCTGACTAGGCGCCATAAAGTTACTAACATATAAATTTGAAATAAACGTGATTAAAAACTTTCAGACGATTTTAGGCCTTTGGTTTTTATTAAAACCCCACTTGGACATAGACGAGTATGTGGGCTATAATGGTGGATGTCCAACCTCGGACTTAGGCTGAGCGTCATCACTCCGTAGGCTGACACAATTTTTAATTTTTATGCTGGCTCTTATGAATACACTTATTTATGTAACACGCTTATCTCAAGACCTTTGTTGTATTATTTACCTCAAACCTAAAGTACCTGAAGATGGATTCATCGAATCTGAAATGTACAAACACAGACATAAAAATTAAAATAATTTTGAAAGCTATATTCTTCTTACTTACCTTATATTAAATTTAATTGCCACCAGAGTTTACACACTTTAATTACGACTAAGTATATATCCGTTGGCGGGTATATATCAGTTGATATAAGCCTCTCGTGAACTGAAGCCTCTAAAGGAAATTTGTGCCAAGTAAATACATTAATCACTGGAAACTCAAAGGCAAATAAAGTTACTGGAGTGTAAAACTAACGACGCGACTGAGTTCCAGTGGAGGAGATAAATGAATAATTATTCAAAGTTTATCGATTATATTTATTTTGATATATGTAAAAATTGTTTACTAATCTACATTGTTGTCTATAAGTGAAACATTAAATACTAATGTCTTATAGTATTTCAAAAATAAACAAGGCAGCGTGCACTCCACATCTTTGGTCGTAGCAACCTCCGTTGAAAATGTATGTAAAATTTCAAATATATACTTCGCTCATTTCTCGAGTTGACCTGTGGACAGATACGCAAATAGGCAATCATAAAATATAATTTAGACATGGAAATTAACGCATAATGGAACGCATTATTATTAAAGTTAAGTGGTATTCTAAATTTAGAGTATACATATAAAAACCTTTTTGGCATATCTTACTATATGAGATAATAACTAAGCCTAGACATAACGGCGTGCCACTCCTTGCTTGCTTTGACTGGAAATGTCCGAGGGGTCATGACTGGATTATATATTAAAGCCCTAAATTCTACGTCAAGGATCTCGACAAGAGGCGGCCCTACTCCCAAACTTACCCATTCAGAATATCCTGTCATTGAGGAAGCAGTGCAAAGGTTCTTTTAGGACTAGGTGCAAATTCTAAGCTTGTTGTCCTAAGAAAAGAAATGGAACTCGTATGGGTTGGAGCGGCAAATCACAAACTACAACTTTGAATATAATGGTTGTGAAAGGACTAGTTCACTTCCGAGGATAAATGTTAAAAATTGGTTAACTCCTCTAACTTTACAGGCTTTTTAATGTCTAAACATAAGGAAATAAATCTTGTTATGCCCGCTTTGACCGAAAGATGCTTCAATACACCCTCATTTCATACACGGTGACATGACTTAGATAATACTAGTGTGTAACGTTATTTTAGAGATTTTTATTTTTATTTTGCTTGCCCAGATAGATGCAGCCGAGCAGGGTTAAATTTCTAGACTTCGAAGTATAGCGATGTATCTTCACGTTTTTACTTATTCTTTATTTCTTATTTCTAGATAAATAATTTGTATTTGGCAGAGAAGGGATTTACTTGCATACAATTTATGGCTTAAAACAAAATTAAATACCAACAAGTTATTACTCTGAGTGATTATTATGATATGAGAGAACAACAAAGCTGGTGATACTGAGGTCCAGAGATACGAACTCTTTGAGCTCTCAGGTAATGTTTGGTGTTATAAAGCTTGATGAGTGACAACGATGTTACAAACTGGACTACGGGGCTTTTGTTGATTGTGATGGCAATTCAGTTGATGAAAATCCTTTGACTCTAACACAAATGTGTAGTCATAATACTCCTACTAATTTGGTTAATTATTTGGAGTTGTTTGTTACTCGGCATTGTTTCCATAGCTTTTAAAATAATTGCCACTTGAAATTACTTTATAATACTGGCTTATGTGCTAATGTTCAATTTTAGTTAGTATAATATTTCCATAAATTCATGATTTAAAGAAGGGGGGAGGTGATTTATTGCATTCTAGTCATCCATCATCACTATAAAACTTGTACGAAACTTATTCTAGCCATTTTCACTTGATGATTAAACTCATTAATTCATTAGAGATCTATAACAGAATATGACGTACTTATAAGGCTAGAATTTCTTCTGGTGTACGAAACTGAATAACACATATTATTAATAATTAAATTCCTTAATTGCTTGTTTTGTATGTTTAGGAGTGAATATAGTTTCGATTCTTTGCTGAGCGTTAGCGAAGGGGCTGGATAAATTTTAGTTATGTGTGTCTGTCAGTCTTCGCGATATCTCAAGAACAAATAATCACATTCGCGTAAATACTGTATAATGCTTTATTTATATAAAGGTAACATTGACTTTAGTTATGGTTCATGTCACTTTGTGGAATATATCTGAGCGTTTGGGATATTTTTACATTATCCGTATGGGTAATAATTTTTTTATTTTTTATTTATTTTTTTTAAGGATAAGCCGATCCCCTTTTAAGCTATATTTTGCCCGTCCTCATGGGCCACTGGCCTGTGGAGGATCTTATCAAACAGAATAAGTGGGAGAGTCGATACAGTACAAGGTCGATGGTACTGATAAATGTGTAAGGGTCACAGACAGGATTCGAATCTGCGCTATCTCTAACTCAGACTCAAAGTCCAACGTTTTAGATCTCTAGTCCATCGGCACTTCCAGCGTCCATGATAGTAACGAAGCAATAACAGGCTAATTACATTTGTAAACAAGTTGAGTAGATTCATATGAATTTTGAGATAGTATATACTAACACATTTTGTCCAACCACCATAATGAATTTACCTAAAAACTTTTGGATAGAAACTCAATGAAGCCTTATACACAGAGTACAAGTTTATACCATTAGTACGTTGTTTACGGACTCGAAAATGTTTATAGGTTGTAAACCATAAAAATATTTGAAAGAAGTTAATTAGAATTATTTTATACTTTTATAAACCATACAAATTAACAATATTTAATCAAACGTTTCATAATTATATATTTACAAATGGAATAAAAACAAATACAATTTATTTATTAAAGTATTAGATGATTTACTAAACTTAGTTGATTTTAATCGTGTACCAAGAATACAACATTATACACAAAATATCTGTGCTGTTGAACTCCTATGAAGGCACTTTCTACTTACCAAGTGAAGTGTGAACTGCAAGACCACAAGGGTAAACAGTTTAGCATATTGATGGAATCTCGAGAAAGAATGTTATTTTCACCGGAATCTTTCTTAAGAGATATTAAAACATTACATAACATCTGATTAAATTTACAGTGAATAAAAACCTAAACAATTTGAAGAAATAATCTAAGGAAAATAGCACTTACCAGCAGCTTCGCACTTGTGTGACAATTTCTGTTTTTAGTAAATTAAATTTCAGAAAATATGTCAAAAAGTGTATGGCCATTGTATTATAATCTGAATAGTTACCAAATTAAAAGACTCAAGCATCTCTGTATCCAGAATTATCATACAGACGGACGGTCTGACGAATATACGGACAGATTAACTCAAGTGTCAATAATAAAAAAGCTTAGTAATTGGACTAAGGGGTAACCGTTGTACCAAATGAAGAGTCTCAAGGATCTTTTGTTTCTAGAATTATAATACAGACGGACGGCCTGCCGGATATACAGACGGATAAAACCGTGTCCAAAATAAATTAGGCTTATTAATTGGAATAAGAAGTACATATGTACCGAATTAAAAATCTCTAGGATCTGTGTATCAAGAATCATCACACAGACGGACGGACTGACGGATATTCAGACGGATAAACCCGTGTCCAAAATAGATTACGTTTATTTATTGGATTAAGAGGTACATATGTACCAAATTAAAAATCCCAAGGAACTTTGTATCAAGAATTATCACACAGACGGACGGTCTGACGCATAAACCCGTGTCCAAAATAGATTATGCTTATTAATTGGATTAAGAGGTACATATGTACCAAATTAAAAAATCTCAAGGATCTTTGTATCAAGAATTATCACACAGACGGACGGTCTGATGGATATACAGACGGATAAACCCGTTTCCAAAATTAATTACGTTTAATACTTGGATTAACAGGTACCTATGTACCAAATTAAAAGTCTCAAGGATCTTTGTATCAAGAATTATCACACAGACGAACGGTCTGACGCATAAACCCGTGTCCAAAATAGATTACGCTTATTAATTGGATTAAGAGGTACATATGTACCAAATTAAAAATCTCAAGGATCTTTGTATGAAGAATTATCACAAAGACGGACGGTCTGATGTATATACAGGCGGATAAACCCGTGTCCAAATTAAATTACGTTTAATACTTGGATTAACAGGTACCTATGTACCAAATTAAAAGTCTCAAGGATCTTTGTATTAAGAATTATCATACAGACGGACGGTCCGACGTATGTAAGGACATATTAACTCAAGTGTCCAAAATAAAAAAGGTTAGTAATTGGACTTAGGGGTATCTGTGTATCAAATAAAGAGTCTCAAGGATCTTTTGTATCAAGAATTATCAAACAGACGGACGGTCCGACGGATATACAGACGGATAAACCCGTGTCCAAAATAAATTACGCTTTTTAATTGGATTAAGAGGTACATATGTGCCAAATTAAAAATCTCAAGGATATTTGTATCAAGGATTATCACACAGACGGAAGGTTTGACGGATATACAGACGGATAATCCTGTGTCCAAAATAAATTACGTTTAATAATTGGATTAAAAGTTACCTATGTACCAAATTAAAAGTCTCAAGGATCTTTGTATCAAGAATTATCACACAGACGGACGGTCTGACGGATATAGAGACGGATAAACTCAAGTATCTTTCAGGAATGAAATAATAATGAAATACCATTACATAGGACGTCTATGAAAAATTTGACAGAAAAAAGGTTTTTACCAAATTAATTAATACAAAATATACCTTTGGAAAGAAATTCCTCGTAATTTCTTATGTTATTTTAGTGAGAAATAAATAAATATGGTTTGAATACTCTTTTTTTTATAGAATTTATTCTTCGTTACAAATAAATTATTATTTATTTGGATTCTGTTTAAATTTCTTATGTGCTAGATCAAATAAAACAATAAAAATAGCTTATATTTTAAGAAACTAATACTGCCTTGGAATAATATATAAAACAGAAGAAGACTATAGATAAAAGATTTAAAGATTTTGTTAGTTCTTTAATAAATGTTTTATTTCCATGATTTAGAAACAAAATGGTCCCAGGTACCTCAAAGATGAGTTTAACTAAGAGATGAAGTAACATACCAGGTGTTTTACTGTAGTAATGTAACCAGGTATATATCTTGGTCTGTTCACGGCGCCATTTTCAAAGTGTACGTACACAATATTATTACGTAATGGTTAAATGGTCGTGTTTGTTCGCAGCTGTACTGCTTTCTCTTGGTTAAATAAAAAAATAATCCCATTTACCATTGCACTGCAGGAATGTTGTAATTAAAAGCAGTCGTGCAGAAATGTTCTTTGTTATCACGTATGTGTGTTTGTACGAGTATTACTAGTCACAATACCATTAACACTCCGGTAGTCGCGCGGAGCACAGTTGTGCTCCAGGTATTTAGTTTTTGGTGTCGGTGACAGTTGGTAGCGCCGATGACCTTGAGCGGTCATCTACCTGTCACCCCACTCACCCTCAGTCGACCAGTGTGTTTGTAGTCGTCTGTCAGCGTGCATCGCAGTTTTGTGAATTATTTACTTAAGCGCTACGCTCTTGGAGCACAACTGTGCTCCGCGCGAGTACTCTTGTTACTGTTTTTTCTTAGCTTATCGGTTGTATATGTTTTTTTATTTTATTAGTTTTCTGATTCTTTTATTAATTTTTATGATGAAATAAATGATTGTTCAATAAAAAGTACAATGGACCATCGTGATCGTGTTGACCCACTTGACCGTGAACAGTTGCGTCGTTGGTTGGCTGAAACTGAAGAGGACAATGAAAGTGTTTTTGGAGTTGAAGATGTAGACGAACAAGAAGTCGATCACGTTGAGGCTCAAGATGATGTCGGATCCGAAGAATCAGATGGAGGTGAAGAGACAGAAGTTGACTCTTCAAACGAAAGCAGTGACCATGAAATTGACTTTGAAGACGGTGATCCTTTTGTCAACCCTGAGTTTTACATAGGAAAAGACAAGAATACAAGATGGTACCTTGATCCTCAAGTTCCTCGTGCGACCCGAACACCTAGACAAAATATCATTCCTGTATTTCACCGTCCAGGACCACAAGGTAATGCCAGAAATGCCAATACCCCTGCTATGGCCTTTGAATGTTTCATTTGATGACAATATGGTCACACGAATTGTTGAATACACAAACATATACATAAGTAAGGTAAGGGCTAATTTTCAAAGAGATAGAGATGCGAGACCTACTGATGCACGTGAAATAAAAGCCCTAATAGGAATATTGTACCTAGCAGGTGCACTGAAAGCAGGAAGAAGAAATGTCACTGACATGTGGGACAACACTACAGGTACTGGAGTTGAAGCAATCTACCTGACCATGAGTTTGAATAGGTTTAGATTTCTTCTACGATGCCTACGTTTTGACAATATTCATAGTAGAGATGTGAGGCAATCTGTAGATAAGCTAGCAGCCTTCAGGGAAATTTTTGTTAAGTTCGTATCAAATTGTAAGAGCTCATACAAACCCACAGATTATTTGACAATTGATGAACAGCTGGTAGGTTACAGAGGAAACTGCCAATTTAGGGTTTACATGCCAAGCAAGCCTGCTAAGTATGGCATAAAGATTTTTGCTCTTGTTTTCTACGACTAATTTTTTTGCAACCAATCTTGAAATTTATGTAGGCACTCAGCCAGCTGGACCATTCCATAGGAGCAACAAACACTCAAGAGTTAGTTATGCGACTAGTTGAGCCTATAGCGGGATCGAACAGAAACATCACGTGTGATAACTGGTTCGCATCCCGTGCCTCTAGCCAAACGACTCCGCGAAGAAAAAAAGCTAACTCTTATTGCTACTCTCCGTAAAAACAAACGTGAGGTACCACCAAACTTTCTACCTGATTCAAACAGAGAAGTAAAGAGTAGCATCTTTGGATTTCAAAAAGACTGCACTCTAGTATCTTATGTACCCAAAAAGAATAAAGCGGTTTTGATGATTTCCACCATGCATGACGACGCAAGCATCGACCCTGAAACAGGAGATGAAAGGAAGCCCATGATAATAACATCATACAATGACACTAAGTATGGCGTCGACATTCTTGATAAAATGTGTCGTCAGTATGATGCAGCAAGAAACTCAAAAAGGTGGCCTCTGACTCTTTTTTTCACCTGCTAAATGTGGGAGGTGTGAACGCTATGACAATATACAAGGCAAATCAAAATCTTGACTTCATAAATAGGCTGGATTTTTTGAAAAAGCTGTCTTTTGAGTTGATGAAACCCCACATGGAACACCGCATGACCCTAGAAATGATACCAAAGCAGATCAAAACTAGAGGCAATCTGTTGCTGCACCCTGATGAAGCGAGACCGGTCCGACCGCAACCTCAGCCCCCCAGAGCTGCTACAACTGGAAGGTGCTACCTGTGTGGCAGAGCAAGGAACAAGACAACGAGGAAATCATGTTCAAAGTGCTATAAATGGGTCTGTGTTGATCATTTACAAAGTGTCTGTGTTGATTGTCTAGAATAAAGACGTAGTCTAGAGGCAAGCTTCCAAAGTTGATTGTAATAATAACTTTTTTTTGTAAAACACACTTTTTTTATCCTAAACCTGTAAAATACACTTTAATTTATATCTGAGCAATTGTACAGACGTTTCTTTTACCCAACATGTCATATTAATGCTGATTTATATGGTTATAATGCAGAATATCATTAGAGGTCAATGGAGCACAATCGTGCTCCGCGCGATCACTCACGTTACTGTGAACCGCGCGAGCACCGGAGTGTTAAAGCATTGTAATTAAAATTTTAATATACGAAAACCAGTGTTACTTAAATTTTTGATTTTATTTAATTAAATGACAACATCCATAACCGTATTCGTTTACGAGTACATTATTTAAATAGTAAACGCGGTGTATTTTAAGTTAAATTCAACATCCAGTTTCTATACAACTCCCTTGTCGTTAAAGTCTGTTGCTAGCCGTAAAAGTATACACTAATATTTCCTACCCTCATTATTTAGAAGATGCTGAAACAGAGCTTGCCTTCGCCTTTCATTCAAGGTTACACGATTGAAATAAATGTAAATAGCGTCCTTTTTTGCCTCACGTGGTCTCGATGGGAGTTGTCCCCTACCACTAACCTTACTATCACGAATATACTGTCACTCCGGAAACATAGCGCAAGTTTTCTAAGACGAAGTACAATGAAAAGTCTCTCTCCTTCTAGCCGTAGATAAAAGAACTACCAGGTTACTATAATAAACAAACTTAATTTCTATGATAAACCAAAGCATTACATTTTTAAGTTGGAAAAATGTGTGGCCAAGCATAATTAATTATCTTTGAAAAAGATTTAAAATTTTTTTTGCCTCATATTTTTTGCTATCAAACCAAACCAAATTATATTATCCTGTAGTATTCTTTGATTAAATTCGTCTACTCAATTTTTACATGCACAATGATTGAAAACCCAATCATTATTCATGTGAACAGTAAAGAGTAACAAAGTCTATAAAACAAAACTATTGTCTACTGGTTGGCTGAGAACCAAATGGTAGAGTATTACTTCGCAAACGGGTCAGACAGGGT
The DNA here is from genome assembly GCF_021130785.1 of Homalodisca vitripennis. NCBI lineage: Eukaryota > Metazoa > Arthropoda > Insecta > Hemiptera > Cicadellidae > Homalodisca > Homalodisca vitripennis. The sequence continues at coordinate 83,953 of NW_025778420.1, read as the reverse complement.
CCCAAAGAGCGATGGGGATTCTTGTTCTAAATAAAAAATTATACTTTATTTCCAAGGATCAATTCTAGCTGATTAATGTTGTTATGGAAACAAATAGCGTTTAATTTTTATGAGTTATATGGGCGCAGCGAAAATATGAAAAATAAATTTACTTTAGTTACACACATTTTATAAAAAAGCTTTGCAACTATATTTTTAAGAAAGCATTCTTATATTAAGAAAGCCCTGTAGGGTTGTTATTAATATAAGAATGTAATACAATGGTTATTCTACACAGTTTATCGCCCTTTCTAATTCTGATTGAGTCAAAAATATGTTGTTTTTAATTTAAAAAGAATATAATAGTGTATCTTTTCCACTCCCCAAGACGTCCGCGTGGGGAAAAATACTTGAAAAAATGTATCTAAAGATATAAAATGCGGTACTCAGCCCTCATCTTACCTGTACATATTTTCGTTCTTGTGCATAATATCCTAATTCAAGGAAGAATAAGGGTAGCCTCTCTGCATTCTATTTACCCATAAATGTGAGAAAATTGAGAGAAAATTTCAATACTCTTGAAACTTGGTATGTCACGTTGATTCCTTTTGATTCAAGGACAAATAAGGGTAGTCCGTCCGTATATTTATCCATATATGCGATAATTCTTGAAAGGACATTTCAAGACGTTTGAAACTTGGTATGGCACGTCGATTACTTTTGATCCAAGAAAGAATCACTAAAGTCCGTCCGTATATTTAACCATATATACGATAAGTTCATCTCACTTAAAAATTGGTATAGCACGTGGATTTCTTTTAATCCAAAGAAGAATTCTATCAATGTTGAAGACAATACATTATTACTAGTCTGCCCAACTGTCTCTCCGTCTTTGCATCCGCTTTGGTTATGTTTTGTAGTGTCTTTTACATTTCGTCATATCCCTTTATTTGTATTTTGTTTGTTGTAAACATTATTTGTGTATTTTTCAATTTATGTGCGGTTTTACAAATCTTGATTCATTCAATAGATATGTAGTGTAATCACAATCGTTTGAAGCGATAGGCCCTATAACATATCTTTATTACAATAATACTAAAGAAACTATAAGTAGTATGTTATTAGTTGTCCAGGGGTTATAAGCATGAATAAAATAATCATAAGTAATACCTTGAACTCAATTCTATGAAGATAAATTGATGACTAAGAAAATGCCGAAAACAGAATCCATTATTGATGAGACAGTGACTCTCATCCCACTCCGAGCACCTCTCCTACACCAGAATACTTGGCAATGTAAGGTGTTAGAAACGTGAAGGCAATACTCTTGTGTGTTATACAAAGTAAATTTGCTACTGCTCAGTGACTACATAACTCTGCTGTTATACTATTTACATTCAGCTTCTACAGGAAGTGGCCGATATAACAGGTATATTTAATACATAACTTAAATTCTGTAAGTAAGGCATTCCATCGATCTTGTATTATACTATATCCTAATCCTAATAATGTTATAAAGAAGACTATGCCTTTGTTTGCTTTTCTTTCACGCATAAAATACTCAAGTAGCTGTATTGGAATTTTGATGGACATTCTTATGACCCTTGGATAAATATTGGCCTATATGGTAATCTGTCACTTTAGGGTGGAGGGTCGTTAAACGCTAATTTATGTAGAGCTGTTTATCCTGGTCGAGTTTATTATTCAAACTAGTTTGGGCCCTTTGCACTGATTAGCAATCACTATTATCTAATCAGTTACGTAATATATCTTTTTTTGTTTGCACAAACACATTTCTTTAAAGTGGGAAAATTTAATAGTCCCTAATATTTATTGCATAAGCAATTACGATTATATACATATGTATAGTCGAAGGTTGTTTCAAAAGTTGCAGTAGTGTTTTTCAAAGTAATATAACACAGTACGCTACACAATTCTGATAATGTTATAAGTTTTGTTATGCTATAAAAACCCCTGTTCAAACCTAGTACGGAAATACACCATGTTAAGGAACTGAAACTGACCAGACGTCATAAAGTTACTAACATATAAATATGAGATAAACGTGATTAAACACTTTCAGACTATTTTAGGCCTTTGGTTTTTATTAAAACCCCACTTGCACATAGACGAGTATATGGGCTATAATGGTGGATGTCCAACCTTGGACTTAGTCTGAGCGTCATCATTCCGTAGGCTGACACAATTTTTAATTTTTCTGCTGGCTCTTATGAATACATTTATATATGTAACACGCTTATCTAAAGAACTTTGTCGTATTATTTACCTTAACCTAAAGTACCTGAAGATGAATACTTCGAATCTGAAATGTACTAACATTAAAAAAAATTAAAATAGTTTTGAAAGCTATATTCTTCTTACTTACCTTATATTAAATTCAATTGCCACCAGAGTTTACACACTTTAATTAAGACTAAGTATATATCCGTTGGCGGGTATATATCAGTTGATATAAGCCTCTCGTGAACTGAAGCCTCTAAAGTAACTTTGTGCCAAGTAAATACATTAATCACTGGAAACTCAAAGACAAATAAAGTTACTGGAGTGTAAAACTAACGACGCGACTGAGACATAGGAAGATGAAAGCAATAAATTTCCAGTGGAGGAGAGAAATGAATAATTATTCAAAGTTTATCGATATTTATTTTCATATAAGTATAAAATTGTTAACTAATCTACATTTTTCTCTTTAAATGAAACATTACATACTAATGTCTTATAGTATTTCAAAAATATTCAAGGCACTTGAACTCCACATCTTTGGTCGTAACAACCTCCGTTGAAAATGTATGTAACAGTTCAAATATATACCTCGCTCATTTCTCGAGTTGACCTGTGGACAGATACGCAAATAGGCAATCATAAAATATAATTTAGCCATGTATATTACGCATAACGGAAGGCATTATTATTGAAGTTAAGTGGTATTCTAAATTTAGAGTCTACATAATTATAAAAACCTGTTTAACATATCTTACCATATGAGATGAAAAATATAATCCAACCATGTGACATATTTTAGTAACAACTTATGAATGAAATAAAGCAATTTGTAACGTGCATAAGTGCGTCATATTTGCTGTAACATTTTGGCTTTAAATTTTAATTTAATAAAAACTGCATATAAGTAAAGTGAAAAGACTGACCATAAAGCGCCAGTGGTGCCAAATGCCGGAACTAAACAAACGCAGGTGTGCCAACACGAGCCCGTAAACTGTTCACCAAATTCATTGAACCCTTCCGCCAATTAGTATTTGTTTGCAGTCCTGCCAATTTTCATTATTCGTATTTGCTCGGTTTTTATATAATTTTGTACTTGGTTGTTATGTAATCATTCATACATAAACGAAATCTCAAAATGACATTGACTTGATACCATGCATAAAATGTAATCTCTACATTAGGAGCTTCCAGTTCCATGATGTTGTATGTCACTCTAATATCTCAGGATTTGGCTGAGCGTTAGAGAATACTTTTACATAGGTCTATGGGTAACCGTAATTGCAACGAGAAAATAACAGAACAAATAAATTTGTACATAAATTCAAAAAACCAAACACGTGACATTAACCTTTTACAATAGTGGTAACTAAAAAATAAATAAATATGTAAATAATCTGAGTAATGTTTTATTTATGGTTCGTTATTTGACGATGAAAGATTTCAAGGTATAACAGGATTTCGGACATTTGCCATCGTTATATGTTATAAAAGGCATAACACAATGTTTCATAACTTTTTTCATAGAGGATCGGGATCTATGCTCCTCGCCATGTGGAGAGTATTATATAAACAAAAATAAAGAGCAGAAAAAAGTAAAGAAGGGAAAGAAATAGGTTCAAAAATACCCAAAATCTGCTTAGAGTCTAGTCCACACTACATAGCCTACAGTGGGATACAGATGGGTATGTTTGAACCCTTCTTTTCCCTGCTTTACTTCTTTTCTGTTCATTATTTTTTGTACTTAATAATACCTCCCCCACCTGACGAAGAGGATGGATTCCAATCCTCAAAACGTATCATGATACATTTTATAACCTATAAACGATGGCAAACGTCTGAAATTCTGTCATCCTTTCAAACTGAGTAGGATCGTATGGTATTTTGTTGTGTGACGTAGTAAAGTATGGATACTTTAAACTTTGCGTGTGACACCAGTAAACCCCAATACGTTTATGCTGGTACTTGTACTTTGTAAAGAGTAAATCTTGGTACAAGAGTAATGGTAATTTTAATCATTATTTACAGCTAATGAATGTTTTTTGTTAAATAAAATGTTGTCATGCTGCAGCATGTATAACATAAATTTGTTCATGTAATGTGAAAGAAAATGAAGCATTGAATATCATTCCAATTGATAACATTTCATATGTGTGGTATTTAAGAATGGTAGTTGTGATTCAATTTAAGTATTGTGGGAGGAAAGTTATATTTTACAAAGTCTACTATAAAATCTGATATACTCAACAAAATGTGTGACTTAAACATCACATAGTAGACAACCATATAGATCTTGACACAAAAAGTTCTCATTGCATCTATATCGTAAAGAAATTCCTTGAAACAATTGTATTTCAGCAAGTATATTGTATCAAAAGCTGTAGCAATCATTGTTTGATTTGTAGTCACCAGTAAAGTACATTTAACAAGTAACCATTCATACTCCAGGTGTTAACTTGACCTGGGAATTAACATAACCAGGCGAAGAAGATAATCGATGAGAAACTAGTGACCTTTACAACTGGCCTAACCAAAGTAAAATAACAGTGGTATGAAATATATAATCTGTAACTTCCTGAACCATGGAGCGCTTCTGTGAAATATGAAGGCACCTCTCTGCGATCTGATGTTCATTTTATAATTAGTTTCGAAAGCCTCTTATAGGTTTACTATACTACTATCCTATCCTGAAATATATATTTCACTGTTTCATCATATGAATTTTTATATTGCTGTCCTAACCATGTAAAACCCGATATTTTTATGATGAATCTCTTTAATTTATTGTTAACACGTTTACCATACATCGATGCCTCTACATATAACTACCTTAAAAAAGTATTTTTAGACTAGAATTACGAGATTTTAGAGCTAATTGTGTATAATAACTATTTAACCATAGTTTTGACCGTATATTTTTATGACCAAACGTGACAGGACGAAATGTAAAATTAGTTATAAGTAAATCAATTATTTATGTGTGAGATAATATTACAATTCAGGATGAGTTGTTACGTTTATTTACAAAGGTTAATTATTTATTCTTGGAATAAATAATGTTTCTATCAGTTTAACATATATTAGTTTGTAGATCCCAACATTGATCATATAAACAGCCTACAGATGGCAGATGGGCCATAAAATGCTCGCTTTCCGCGTTAGCTTTTCTCGATAATGGTTTAGGATATAGACATTCAGCATATAAGACATTATCGATACGGTAAGTGAATACTTAATGTTGAATTCTATAACTTTTGCGTAAAGATCTTTGGATATATCTCATATTTTAAAAATTATATATTTTTAATGTAATTACTGACCGACTGAATGACTATTTAAAATATATAAAACACAATATATTAAAACAAAATATATTAATGTTTCTAATTTTTTTACTTTTTGAATATATGTTAAAACATTTATCGTTTCTAAAGTCTTCGTAATTTATTAAATTTATACCAGGTGGACAAATTATATCTGAAATCCGCTTAAAACCCACTACAAAATCTTACGGAGTGCTAGAAGCCTCGTTCCAGCATTGCATTCAAATCGCAACTGATAATATTAAATAGCTCATATTGTATGTTCTGGCATTAAGAAGTTGTAGCTCGTATACTGTTTATGTTGCCTTACTGAATTCGTTCTGATGTCAAACTTAAAAGAGTCGTGAATGTTAAGTTCAGCTCAGTTACATCATCCGCTCAGTACAGCGTTTGTAAAATGGCGAATAGTTATATCCGTGACCGGTTCTGTCTAAAAAAAAGTCTACACAATGTGGCTTTGAAAAGGCTGAAAACGAACCCTTTTTAAAGTTTTTCACGTCGGAGATAACTTTACTGCAAAATTAAGTGTAATATAGACGAAACAATTATCTCATTTTCATTAGGTGCACAATTGGGTGAACTAGGAGATTTTTGATACAATTAAAGGCACAACAGGCAACCCAGTTTTCTACACATAACATTACTACAGTAGCAACGGTTATTATACTCGAATTGAGTTCACCTCCATTTCATTTTAGTCTTTTATTGCAGCGTCTTAAATTAAAAGCTGCAATGCTAGAAGTTGGAATGGAGCTAAATTCGATTCTCAAATTGAATTATAACTAGCCACCATACTTAATTTGTAGTATGTAGCTATATATGTATAAAAAAATAAAATTGCACTTTATCATAAAAAGAGAGAGGTTTCAGAGAGGTGTGTTCTGTAGAGTATAATATCGACGAAGTGATCACTGTATTCCGAGAATCTGTGACACAGATGCACAACTATGCAGAAACTTATATTCTGAGAACTCAGGTAGTGTGTATCATAATATTCCAAATATTCATAGATCTATCATGTATCATGGATAGTCAATAGCACCTTAGTTTTTACAGATTCATTGTATATTTCCATGTGGCTAATTAAGTGGAACGTGAATACATACTTGAATATAGATTTCTGCACTGCTTTAGTTATTTCCACGACTTGCTTTATGTACACGAAATTTATAGATGACGGAATATTTTTTTCTACATCTTTGTCATTTTCACATGCTTCAAGTATCAATTTTAACCTATTAAGTTATGTTATACATATGTACAGGGGATGAACACTAATAAATAAATCTTAGCTTTCAGAGCTGATAAAAATATTTGATTATAACACAATTTTGTTATGTGTTGACTCATTTCCTGGGACGAATATCACTGACTAAAATTTCTAAATGACACAGCCTAATTGTAAAATAGTTTGAGAGCAGTTCTAAACCCAAAAGTATCCGTCTTAATATTGCAAAGTTTATTAGGTAATTTTTCCGATAAAAATAACTGTCTTTATCTGGAATATGAATATTGGCTTACAATGCTATAAGAGCCATAAAATGATCCTTATTAAGGAAATAGGGCGACAAAATGGTTCTGCTAACGAACTTGAAGAGCACGAACATCTTGCATTCCATTTCAAAATCACAAGTAATAATATTCTAACCAAAAAAATTTGAAACTTTAAAGTTGTCATATAATTGGAATAGTACACAAGTGGAAAGTTTATAAATCTTATATATACATGTGTACTTTGTGTATGCTTGTATACAATAAATTGGCATTCTTCATCATCATCGATCAACTGATACTCGTAATAAACTACCGATTAGAATTATTGTAATAACAGAAACAAATGAAACCCTATAAAATAGCCTTATAATGGTTTGATTTGGTTTTTAACATTGATTTAGTTGCACATTTTAACACGTAAAGTATAATTTAAAAAGTAAGAGAAACTCATTTCCATTTTCAATAGATATTAAATAGTCTAATAGTGAAATGATTAAGTATATTTATAAAGAGATAATATAAAATATAAATTGTTATTAAGTAACAACTAGATTAAAATTATATAACGAAATCATCTGCACATTTTAGTAATTAATTATTTTTGCAATTTATCACTTGTATTTGCAAACAATAAATAAAAGGTTTAATATAAAATGTTGACAGTAAACAAAATAAAAATGAGGTTAATCTTGTAAATAAATTTATTGAAATATATTTGTACAAACTGATGGATAGATTAATTTAAATAACACTTATTAGTTTTATAATTGTGTGCATAAGTATTTCGTGAGTGAGTTATCTGTAAAATTTGGCTCTTCGTACATAAACACCCGATGTGCAAACCAAATGTTAATGCTTAAAATATAACAGAATCTTTTGGAAATTATTTTTAGATAAAACACTAAATAGAATTATGCAGTTTACACCATAAATCCAAAAGCGGGGAAGCCATTTATCAAGGCAACAAAAGACTTGTCAAGGAAACACCAAGAACATTCTTAACACAGTGCGATAACGTCGTCTTGCTGTCGTACTCCTGACAGAAACATAGCTTTAACATTCCATTTACCTGGGAAATTCTGTCGGCCTGTAATCACACGGTTTAGTAAAATAAATTAAGCAGAATAAATAGTTTTTTGTATTAATATTTTAAATTCAAATTTTGATTGACACTGGTTGGTATAGCACGTGTTTTAAAATATATCAGATTACCTATTTAAACTCCATAATTGAATCGTATTTCATCTATATGCCTTAAAAACTTCCAATAAATGTAAACTAAACTCTCAAAACGTCTCAAAAAGTACTGCCTAGAATGGACATTTCGAAATTTCTCTATAAGAAATAAGTAACGTTATAACATGAACTGCAAACTATGTAAATTCTATCTCGGTATACTTACTAAAAGTATATGACAAGGATATCCATCCTCCAATGTAATATTTAATCTATTCACCATCTTACTATCTAGGTAGTTCTTCCTGATTAAACTATTGCAATAATCCTGGCCGTTTTCGAGATTGATTATGTTCTAAATATGGTAGTGACCATCGTCGTGACTATAGATGATTGGAAACTCATAAAATTTTGGGTGTTGTAATGAAAAAATATATTTTTAAATAAAAAAAATAAACTAACGAGTAAAGATAGAATAAAACGGCTGAAGACAAATGTTCTGCAATCCTTTACCTGTCAATTGAGATTTTACTCATGATAACATTAAAATCAACTAGTTTTACCCAAAAGGGGTTTTAAACATATAACCAGCATTTTCTATCGTTTTATTCGATAAAAAGCTTATTTTAGATGCTTGATTCCTATGATAGAACTTCTAGTACGACATTTTGTGTATAATAAATAACAGTAGCTATAAAATTTATGAGGGCAATTTTATTCGTAGGTGAAAACCTGAAAAGGGGAAACTAAGTTAAACATTCTAAATAAAACATTGGTAGCATATGCAACATGCTCATTTAATAATATATATATATATATATATATATATATATATATATATATATATATATATATACGGGACTATGATAAATATAAATATAACTAAAAATAAAATAAAACAAATCAGTCAAATATTTCCATTTAATATTAAAAATTTAATTTAAAATTTGCACAGCGTAGTTACTACGTCATTGAATACCACGTTGATCAACACAAAATATTTTATACCTAAAAAGGGTGAAATTTTACCTGTACCAGGAAACCTAATACACAGCCTATTCTTCTATAACGTCTAGAATTAATTCTGATGTAACTGGAACATCTGTACGACCAATGATGACCTTGACAGTGTCCAGTTACAGGCTACTGTTCTATCATGTCCAGATTGAATGCGGATGTGAACAATATATCCAATCGACTGATGATGACCTTGACAGTTTCCAAATACAGCCTACTGTTCTATCATGTCCAGACTGAATGCGGATGTGAACAGAACATCCACTCGACCGATGATGACCTTGACAGTGTCCAGCCACAGTATATTGTTATATCATGCCCAGATTGAATGCGGATGTAAACAGAACATCCACTCGACCGATGATGACCTTGATAGTGTCTATTGACAGCCTATTGCTCTTTCATGTCGAGTTCGAATGCGGATTTGAAACAGAACATCGGCTTTACCGATGATGACCTTGACAGTGTCCAGCCACAGCCTACTGTTCTATCATGTCCAGTTCCTACTGCGGAAGTTCACAGTACATCCGCTCGACTGATGACGTTGACAGTGTCCAATCACAGTCCAATGTTCTGGGAACAATCAAACCAATCTCACCCTGTGACGTTTTGCGTGATTAAACTTCGCATGACTGTGTTGGTTTGACAGTTTAGTTACAATTCTTCTGCAACGGGCTATTCTGTAACTTCCGTGTTTGCTTTTAGTCTATCGTATAATAATTATGAAGACATTTATTTAAATATTAATTTAAATTATGAATTTACCTGTTAAATAATAAATTATTGCAATACATTACATTAATAAGTATGAACTTAAACTGCTTATAAAGTCAATATTTTAATCACTTAACGGTTATATTACAACTTAACTTTAAACATAACTATATTTAAGGCTTTAAAATGGATATCGATAATAATGGGGTTGTATATTTCTCTTTAAACAATGTTGTGTGTATTTTTAATATATATATTAAATTAAGAAAATTACTTGTTCCGCTGGAACTTGGAACTCAAACCCAGATCCGTCTTAAGTCGGTTTGGTATGCTATCAACACACCACAGAGCCATTGCTTGTTATGATTCAATTATTTTTATTTGGCCGTTTCTGTCACATATGTGTTTAAATAACTACACTAACATATGATCGGAAGACCAAATACTAGCCAAATGACGGTGTGTGTGTGTCCACACGCAATATGTTTTATATATTTCCATATGAGTAAGACTGTCAAAATTATGATCCATAATTAGGAACATCTAATGATTTCTTGCACTTGCAGTTTTACAACGAAGTAGTTGTAATAAATTCCACTGATGATATTTCGTTTATGTTCAGAAGAGATGAAAGGAAATATACCTATAGTGCGAATAATTAATTTTTATAATTCAGAATAAGCGTTAAAATTAATAATATAACAAATATAATTTCAGCTAATTTGATCTAGCTTAATATAAGGCTCATATTTACGTGATCCATGACAATCCACCCGCTTTGGAATATCTTTATATTGCCAGATTTGGTGCATAAAACTTATTACATTGAAATAAAAATTAAAGACAAATTAAGAAGAGTAAAGATCCGGAGGGAGAATTTGATTTCATGTTCAACGCGTGTCCAAGCGGTGTTTTTAATTAATTGATTGTGCGGACTCAGTTTCGAGATTTCAAATTTAAATCTTTTAAGTTTGTATAGTAAGCGGTGTATCTTACTCTACACAAGGTTTTAACGTAACAAATATATGCTATCATAAAGTTCTATACATGGCTTTTAGAATAAACTCTGACACATGAGAGCCGTCGTTAATTGATTAAGACCACATTGTATTACAACAAAAGTCCATTGTTTCAAAAAGTTGCGTAGCGAGAGTCTGAGGGTACAAAGTATTGTCGCTCTCCCGTTCCTAAGTATGAAGGTAACCATTCTCTCATACCAATACAAGTATCACGTGACTGGAGGCTGACACAACACTGACACAAACATTCGTGACAAGTGTGGGATAATACAATACAGGTACCAAGAATAGGACCTACCTTATGCTAACTAGGAGGTTACCAAAGTAACATTCAATGATATAAAGGGTCTTTACTAAAGGATTTAACTCGAAGGCCTTTAATACCAAGAGACTTCAAAGGAAGAAATGTCAATATTTAGATATTTCAGTAACATCTATGGAAACATAATATAAGAACCTATCTTAAAACCTAACCTTAATCTTATCCTAAAAACCTTTTACTTGCCCACTGCATTTATATTTTTGTAATCTAAGTATGTTATACCGTAGTAATAAGTCACACGTGCTTCTAAGTACCTGATTCTGTAAAAATATTTAATTTTTGAAATAAAGGTTTTTTTAAACTCTAATTTAACCACATAAAATATTTGGAGTTCCTTGTTCTCCCTTAGTATTATTTAAAATATATCAGTTAGACCACTGGACATACACCAAGTTGAAAGCTTCGGTGTTCTTTATTGACTAATCCATGTTATCTATAGAATGTGTGCATTCAGCTCTTGATTCATATTTATGTCGAAACGGGAACAAAATACAACTAGTCTATGTAAAGTTTGTTTAGTTCAATACACTCCATTGGCATAATCGACGATTACGTCAATGTTGAAACGAATGTAGTCAATATAACTTTTTAGGAGTTTAGAAACTCTTGACAGCACCTTCATTTTTGCGATCATATAATTGATCTTCATATAAAATACTGTAAATCTCGTAAAGATTCGGAGCAAAATCTTTTGCAATCATAGACGGTTAAAAATTATCTTCAGAAAGACCGTCACTTCTCATATAAATACTGGAATAACTGCAAAAACCTGAACATATCTCGTAATTTGTAGGTGATCTTTATTAGGTTTAATAATACTTCGTAAAGTTAAGAAATATATTAACGTAAATAACGGTGTTACTATAATATTAAATTTCTAGAGACAAACATTTAAATTCTTAAAACAAAACAAGACAATAAATTAATTGAGAATAATGTAACATCTGCAGTTTCTTCCACGTCTGTATTATCATTTCTAATTGAATATAGACAGATGATGTGTGCTGGAGGAGTAGATTAATGATATCCTGAAGACCTGTGGAACCCAATGGCATAGCAATGAATAACTTGTGAATTAGAGATAACCATGAAAGCTAATATAAGATTTTACGTAATAATTCATTTATTTACAAAACTTGAATGCTTTTGTAGTATTGTTTGAATATTATATAATTTTAATATGAAATTTATTTAATAAAAATAACTTTAGCAACAACTCTTCATTGAGGTCTTATGAGCTGTCTGTACACATTTTTCAGATCCTTTATTAATCTCATGACTGCGGATTAAGTAATATTACATGGTCATAGAATTAATGCATTAAACTCTATTCTCCTGGTATCATATATGTAGGCCTCAAAACAATATTGAGTACATTGAGTGGACCATATATTTTGAAATAAAATATCAAACCCTGGGTCCAGTGCCTTTGTCACGAGTAAAATTGGAAAGTTACAATAAGCCGTCATGTCCACAATGTATGCGGATGTGAACAGGACATCTGCTCGACAAATTATGACCTTGAACGTGTCCAATCACAGTACAGTATTTGTGGAACAAAAAACCAATCTCGTCCCGTGACGTTTTGCGTGATTAATCTTCTGGAGAACTTGATTGCATCAAGTAGTTTAATAACTGCAATTTTTTCCACAAGCCGTTTACTCCACCTGATATACTTCTGAATATATTGAGGAGACTAATAAAGTCTAAACAAGATGTCCTGAAGAGATGTACTGTTTGAGCTGGGAAAGTTAAACTACATTGCATTAACTCGTTATACGTTAAAATTTCGTATGGCTGTACCTGATTAATAACAAATTTTATTATTATACCGTTTTGTCGTTTCCCCCCCGGATAATCATAATAGCAATGGGAAAGCGTTCGCTAATTTCTATGGTGACATGTATTAGAGACATTTGCATCGAGTACTATGTAAAATGAAGCTCGATCAAAATTTTCAAGGCTACAGATTTTCAATCGTGTGGCAGACAGACATATAGAAAGAGAAGAATGAATTTCCCACCCTCCGAGTGACAAATAGAACAATCAGCAAGTATATTACGCGAGACAAAAAGGCGGTCGAATCAAGTCGGCAAGTAGTGACTGATATGTCACCGTTACTCTGTCACTGAGTAGATAGCAGCAAGTAGCCTTTTTGATTCAATGCGAAAATCGAGTTTAGCTGATGTTTACCTACTTCGAGAATCTGAAATTTGACGCTGTTTCAGACTTGACTTCTGAAATTTGGAGTCACGATCGTCTGAATTGATTTTAAAATAGTACGTTTTGTAGTTTACTTTTTGTATTCTAGGTTACTCTCTTTTCAAAACGATGTGGGCGTTTGTTTTGAGCTTCTTCGTTCTTTGTCCTCAACTATGTTTTGATACTGCATTTGGAATTACAATGGCCAAATTAGAATCTTTAGGACCAAAATCAACCTCTGACACCTATTCTTGATATAACAGAGCAAACGAACCACAGCATCGTAAATACAATTCATTCGAATGGAGGGTAGCGGAGAGGTAGCACTCAAAACCGTCCATAGTTGGTCGCTATCAGTGCCTGCGATACAGTTAGGTCAAAATTATGTTATTTATGAGTTGAATATATAAAAATTGAATATTTAAAATAAAAAAACACAATTTTAAAGCGGTCTATTCTATCCATAATATTTAAGGTTTTTAGGTGATTCGAGATTTCCAGTACTTCAATCTAGCGGTTATTGTTTTTTCTACCCGAGTCGATATGGAATTTCTAAAAATGATCTAGATGCCAGCAGAGTAGCGCAAGAACTGTTAAATTAAAAACATAGTAACATGTTGTTGTGGTGATTCCAGGAGGGGTTTTATACATGAAATAGCAATTACATTTCAGCGCCCTTTGAATTGTACCCTTATATGTTATTTTAACATTTCATAGTGAAATATTGATGTGAAAATAAGCTTTCTATAACAACCTGGTCATTTCATTGCAGTCAATCGAACTAAAATTGATGATTCCAGGGCTAAACCATTGTTTTGTAGGACTCATCAGGGTTCAAGGGGGTTTCTAACTAATACGTAATCGGCATGATGTATCATTTATTGGGTAACGTATTTATAAATTCCAAATGACCTATTCGAATCTTATAGAAACACACATATTTTTAATGAAGAACATTACAAAATCCACTTTTAAAATGCTCTTTCCTTTTCAATTCTATTTACAGTAATACTGTTAACAATGGAGTCTGTTGAATAATGAACACAGCCGCAATGAAATATGCATGAGTTGGTTTTAACGTGATACAGTACATTTCAGACATCCTTTAGTGTACTGGAGGAATTTGGATTGATTTATAGTTTTAATTATTGATGCAGCTTTTATATTAAATATTATTTTGAAGGTTCCTTCAATACGAGCCAAAATAATTTTTATAATTTTGTAGGAACACTCCATGGAACATGACGAAGAGTCACAGAATAGTTTTAAATTTGTAATATGAGTAGCAATAATAGCAACGAGACACTTTCACAATAAAATATATTTATAAAGTAACTACAGCACTATAATAATTTAACTTTTATTACTTTAAGTAATGTTATCTGACCACAACCTATTGCTAATTTAGCATAGTTTTAGTATTATCCTTCTTTTTGGTTAGATTATTTATGATGCAGTTTTGAAATGGTGTATCGCTGCATATTAAATAAATAAATGACACATAAACCAACTTTTAGTGTGAATTTTTCTTATCTAAATCAATGGTATGACAGCCAACTTAATGAATGAAAATGTAAACGAAGATACACTAAGATATATTTCATGGGGTTACTTTTAAAATGTGCACGTGACTTTATTTGTAAATTGACAAGAATAATTTCTATGATGGTCCATGATCAACGATGGAAATTTACCCAGCATTTTATCACGAATTACTCAGTTGGCTGACATGATTTCTCTGTTGTTTGCCACATGATGAAGTAAATATTTATTTTCTGTGTGATTGTGTGTCTGCATGCAACGCATGTTAAGAATAATAATAACCTATAGACTCTTAATTTAGCATAAAACTTCAGCGAATTGTATTACGCGTCAGGGTTAGACGTTCATCGGAAATATCAGATTACGTCAACTGCATGCGTCTAAAAATACACAAGTAAATGTCACTATACTGTAAAAACTATTTTTAACAAGACACGTTTAAAATTAATTGTAAAACGAACGATTTATGGATTTTACACGTTCCATTTTATAATTTATATTGTCTACTACTTTTGTATCGTAATATGGATCAACTTCATAATCATCCCCAGCAATATTGAATACATAGAATAGGTGGTGTATCTCACATGGATAAAAACAAACCAGTTTGCATTGGCTTTGTAACGGAGTGCAATTGGAAAGTTACAATATTAGCCATCATGTCCACACTGAATGCCGATGTCAACAGGACATCTACTCGACCTATGATGACATTGACAATGTCCAATCACAGTCCAGTGTGTTGTGAACAATAAAACCAATCTCGTCTCGTGATTTTTTGCGTGAGTAATCTTTCCCAAGCCTAGATTGCATCTGTTTTGCTATTTTAACCGAAGTTTTTTTTCGCAGGTCTACATAGCGTATGTTTTACAATCTAAATATAACACATTAAAAACCATTACAAAAATAAATAAAATTAAAAGCCACTAAAGTTACATATTTTTTATAGAGAACCAAACTAGTTTATGTGCAGTAATATTACTTAGTAACAATTTTAATCGCAATTCATACAGTTACATGTCCAACAATTAACATTAAAAGAGTGGTATGGAGAAATACTGAATATATACATATATATATATATATTATATATATATATATATATATATTCATCGTTTTGTTTTTCCTAATTTTCATGTTTAGTTCTAATTTTGTACCGATTAACTATACAAAATTTCTCTTAACTTATTAGTGATAGTTCCCAATTTCTGTACTCTAGTACTAGCATTTATATCATTGTACGCTGTACGTAAGGGTTAGCTGAGAAAGAGGCTTTACATAATCCCACACTAATATCCGTTATTGGACGACTTAATAATATTAATTATATCTTTTTGAGCTCAGAAACATGTTTGGCCAATGGCTGCTCCTTGTCTTTGTGAAATGTATTACATCTTTGTACAGTTAATCTGACTGAGGCGATTAGTTCTTTTTTGCATATTGCTGTTTGCTAAAACATTTACAATTAATCTGAAAAATTATATTATTATAGTCAAAATTTACTGTTTTACTGCTAAGATATGTTAAATCAGTAATGTATCTTAGATCACAACAGAAACATTTGACCCAAATATCGTAGAGCTAAATTTATATTTTGCTGTAGGAAAGCCTCTAAGTATAACGTACTAGAACTAGGAAAGTAAATTCGGTAGCTTTGGGTCTGTTGTACGAATCTGAGGAAATATAATCAAGGATGCTGATAATAAACAGTAATTATTGAAAGTGGATTACTAACAATATTGCCTTACTTGTATGTTATTTAGGTTATAATTTGAAGACCAAAAATCATTTACTTTTTATACATGTTACACGAAAAAGTAACTAAAAAGGAAATATAGTATATTAGTTCTTCATACTTATCTCGTAACAGCAGTTTCTCATACCTAAAAATTAAACAATTATAAGTTTTGAGTTTTCACATAACAAATTTAAGAACATTACATTAATTACTCTAGTACAGTTTGTTAGGAGGAACGTAAATTACATAGGCCCAATTGATTGTAACGCATGACATAAAAAAGGACAACATAATAATTTGCCTTTGAATAACTAGGAGATGACACAAAGTGGTTAAATCAAGTAGACAACTAGTGACTAATACGTCACCGTTACACTGTCACTGGAGTCGGTAACAATCAGGCCTGAGACCACAACAAAGCACTAACGTACCGAAAGTTACAAACTTCAACACTTGTGCTTAACATTCACACAACTTATATTATGTATATTATGTATGAATAATCCTCGTTGTTGTACTTGACGCTTCAATAAAAAGTTGTGTATTACTGTCAAAATGTATATTATAAGTATAAATACTACACACACACACACACACACACACACACGCGCGCGCGTGTGTGTGTGTGTGTGTGTGTATTATGATTTCACTTTTAATGTTAGAAATAGGTTATTTGTATGTCTGTCTGACTGCCAACATTATATCTCGAAAACGGAATGCCTTATACACTTTATGTTTTCATAAAGCATCATTTACATATTATCAACACTGAGATCGATGGTATGTCTTTCAATGCAGTTTAGCTGAACTTATGTTTTTAATCGTGTTCTCAAACTATGATGAAAACAAGAAAGTAGAAGAATAAATATGTGTCTATAAATAAGTTTAATATGTTCACATTATAATAAGAGACTGGTTCATTTCTATTATTCATGCAGTAAAGTGAACAAAATAATAAAGTGAAAAGTTAGTTATTAAATTTGTAGTCAAGATTTGATTTCAGTGCGCTTTGTCATTGTAATAATCTCCGTGTTTTTACAGCAGGTTTTTCTTTTTAATTTAAATACTGCTATGAAACATAACCTAATGAATAACAATGTAAATGTTTCATGAGGCAAGATATCTCGAAAGTCATGTAAACAAAATGAGTAAAACCGGATGAGTTTTTAGAATGTTATATAATTATTAACAAGTCCATTTTAACTTTAGAATAAAATAAAAGAATAACAATAATATTACACTTATATTATATTATTCAACTTTTATATGCTCCACCGTTGAATAATAATTTGTTAGTATTATTATTATCATCAACATTAGAACTTAAATAGCTATCGTATATTTTTAATAATGCATTTCACATGTTTGCAACCCGTAAACCCGTTTCTGTATGGTCGTTTTGAAGAGAAATTTTATTCTGTTAGTGGAATGGTTTTTAAACTTGACTGATCAATTAATATTTGTACATGTTTATGCATTGTTAAACAGCTGATCGTAAAAGCATACAAGTTTACCAACCCTACAGTTATTGGAATAAAATCCCCTTTTATTAAATAAAGAATGGATTATTTTGTAACAGCTTTTACCAACAATAAGTGTAGTGCATTGAATTCCTTATTTGAGATAAAAAGAAACATCTAAATCGACTACAGTTAGACAACGTGAGAAGGTTATAATGTACCCAGGGACTGTTACGGACAATCGGTTTATTTAAGGGACGCCAAACTTTTATATCTCTGAGCAATTTTCAATAACGGATCCGTTCCTCTTTTCTCCCTATTATTAATAGTTTAAATATTACCTTAGCATGCATTTACTGTAGAGTTTAGAACTCAAACCTCTCTACCTTCTTATGAGACATGGTTGAAGTATTTGTCTAAATAATATTTACTTTGACATGGTTGAAGACCTTGGGGAGCGATTTAGTCCACTTGCAGCTTTGCACTGTTATTTCGGAAAGAATCATTATTGGAGATATCTCATTAAAAATATATTGATATGCATTCAATTGCCTTATTTAGTAAAAATGCAGTTTCTTGTAAATTTGTACATTAGAGCAGTAAAGTGCAGGAAGTTTTCTAGCGTTTTTCTGAAAACCCAATAAACATATAAAAAAATCTTTTGAATGCGTACTAACTGTATCTCTACATGGCCTTAAATAAGCTCATAAACGTAGATGTGATTGAAAATTGTTTTTATTAGGTAAAAATAAATATGGCCGCTATTACAGCCGACTCTTACCTCCTAAAAAAGTTTAAATACTTAAAGTAAACAATTGCTTGTTATATCTTATAACTTACTTATCATTAGTTGAGCTATAATTTTACAAGCATTATGTTATGATGGAAAACTGGTACTATTTATTTATAGAGTACGAAAAATGAAGAAAGGAACACAAAGATGATCTATGGTTAACTTCTATGTGCTTTTACAGTACTGCAATGCCGGACGAGGGTATCAACAAAAGCAAAGGTAGGAGAACTCTCACAAAATAGCCAGGGTATTCTGTGTTATCATCTCAGTCGAGTTATCGGAGAGGCGTCTCGTGAAGACTCAGGCAGTCAAATACATTACATAGTAATCCAGTCATTTATTATTACAACACCAACTACAAATATAAACTCTGCTGATCATCCCAAAGGATGTTGTAACATTGAAGTGCAACATAATGGACTGTCCATGGGAGTCATGACGTCACAAAAGAATATACTTTCTTATATAATGACATACCTTAACATTGAATAGTGGTGATTCCACCAAAATACAGCGTTAAATTATCAAGTAAAAATTTTATTGGCTCAAAGGTCTGGAAGAATGTTATTTATGTGCGACTATCTGCCTGTACCCATGATTTCTAGAGAACAGACCGACCTAAGGACTTCAAATATTGTATGAAATCTTACTTATATATTAGCAACTTTTAGTTTCATAGTGAAGCATGATGAATTTGCCTTAAGCTAACTGCTAATATTTTTGCAACATTCTTATGGGTAACCATAATTGCAACGAGAACATCGCAGAGGGAATACAGTTTTCAATACACTAGGTCTAATCATGTTACATTTGAACATGTTACATAGACATTTGTAACATAACTGTCAAGAGGAAGCAAGCTGTAAACTTGGAACTGTCGTGTAACCTCAACGAAACCTGTTAGGCTACATGTGGCGTTTCGTACTTCTACCTTGTTTTACAGTGTTGTCCTTTAATTAAACTTCCTCTAAATAATATTTACTTTTAGTTGAGTTCCGTTTGTATTTCCAATGAAAATATAATTGTTTTCATAATAGGCTGAGCGTTGGCAAAACATCTCACTCAAAAGACTGGAAATATCATTACTGTCCATCTCTCCCGATAATCTCTCGAGAAACTCTAACGTTTCTGTTTAAGGAAAATAGAGTTTGATGAACAACGTGCATGTCATTCCACGGTATTTGCTGACCTTCAGAGACAATCTTTACACAACTCGTATGGGAAACAATAATGGCAACAAGGAAAACGAGATAAGAATGAATTCGTAGACAAACAGGGTACGATAATATGCAATCCCAACAAGAGACATACAAACACATGAAAAATACATCAACAATACCTCAATACATACAAAATGCAGTGTAAATGATTCTGGTTTAAACATATGCTATGAAACCCAAAATTTAGAAGTAAAACATATACATGTATCTTGAGGCAAAATCTCGAGAAATACCTGATCCTAACACTTTGAAATTTTTACGTAGCAACGAATTAGGTCTAATATGGTGGTCGTGTCCTCCATTTGACTTAGCTGAGCTTCATTAAAGCCGATCACACAGTAGGCTGACAGAATTTCTCAGTTGTCCGTTGGAGAATTCCATTTGTATGTATATTTTTTGTTAGACTGTACAAAGAAGTTAAGGATTACAGACTCTGAAATTGTGCATGCAATTTCAGCAAAGCCAGTTAAGGATCGTATAGTGTATCCTCCTCTTAGACAGTATTGATAATATAAAAATGTATTATTTAAAACCTGGTTATAATACATGCTCCTCTTATTAAAATTAAATAAATGCGAGGCAACCAATATTAGCTTGTAATTTAAAAGAATTATACGTTTTCATTATTTTAGGTAGACGAATAGCCATTACAATACAGTTTAAAGTGTCTTTTAAACATAAGTAAGAATAACGAAATGTTGGAAAATGAAATTTTATAATGTGTTATGGATTTAATTGTATACCTTGAATAATGCAGATTAAGTGGATTAAAGGAAAAACCTTAAAAAAACTGAAGAAACTCTTTAACAGTTTATATACCACGTTAATGAAGTTTTTAATTTAAATTTTAATATAAAGGAATATGAATCTAGAATTTCAGTCCATTCAATTTAAGTAATTTACTTCAAATTAGGATTACTCTTAATGCGATCACTGAAAAAGCAGCTTTACTTTAAAGGTAAACTTTGAACTAATTACAATTTATTGATTGTTTACACAATCAAAGGGTTGAGAAAACCACACCATTAATGTTTAATACCTTCAACAAGGTTTCTCTGGTTTGGTTTCAGGTTTTGTGAAGTTACTTAAGTACAATTAGTTTTTATCCGTTATTAATTTGAATTTCATTATAAGACTTGGTCATTACTTACTTACTATTATTGATGTTTAATGTTTGTTGATGAGTGTTTAAAATATTATTATTAAAAATTAGCGTCTTTTGTTTTTTATTACTTTATAAAAAATTATTTGCATTGGCATTGTTTTATATTACATTTCTCATATCATCTTCGGTTGTTCTGTTGTACAAAATCTCTAATAATACAATTGAATTTTGAGTTTAATAAAAAAATACAATTAACTGTAAATGTAATTTCATTGTGTTTTACAATAGTGTTCAGAGGATATAATAGGTTTATAAATAGACCAAATATTACATAGCGTACTAAATAGTAATATGTTTCAAATAAAAATAATGTAGTTTTGTTAATAAATATAAATCGGTTTAAATGTCAGGTTTGAAAATCATACGTGATATAATTACTGTAATAACTAGTACAAAATCATTACGGGCCCCTCTGCACAGACCATTGATTTATAATTATATATTTATAAGCACTAATGAATTTTCAATCTTTACACATTGCTCCCCACTGAACGCCTAATAAAAATTCTCAAAATTCTGAGTTAAGTTTTTCGTACGCTTTTTCTAAGTTAGGTTTTAAAATTTTAATTATAGGATTATAAAACTCATCAAAATTATTTTGATATTATGACTGTGATAACCAGAGACGTGCATATTTTAGAATAAAAAGGAAAGTCAACAGATTGTTTTACTTTAGATTGACAAAACTTACAAGAATATCACTAATATAATAAAATAAAAAGATCACAGGAGGGACAGTAAGATCCGCAATACCTTCACATTTTTAATTCGCCCAAATGTTTCACACGTGAAGGGCATGATGGCAATAGACTATAAAACCTAAAAAAGCATATAATGTTAATTTTCTAATAGGTATAATAATATAGGTATAATAATTAATGTAATGGTGTATTAAATGCACAATGTAAAAATTGAAGTTTTAAGATAATAAGATTGGTTGTTGCTTTGTAGTAATTAATACTTATATATGAGGTGATAGTAATAATAATACTTGTGGTCTCCATTTTGGGGCAGTAATCAGAAGTAACATTTGCAGGGTCGGTTTTATATATATTGTACAAACTAATACGAGGTACATGTTATTTATGGGTGCCTCTGCCTTACTTAAGCATTGTAATTGATTAAATATACGTTCTTATTGAAATAATATTTCTAGTATATTTATAAAATCTATATTCATAACAATAGCCTTGTTTAACTTTGTATAAATTGTTCTCCCAATATGTCCAGATAAAAAAAACATCATTAATAGTTGTAATTCATGAAATGAAATAATTGTTCATTCTTTATGTAAGGTGTTTAATCAACTACAATTTATTGCATTGAGCCAAACTCAAAAGGCCGCAATAATCTCCAAATTAATTACTTCTCATTCGACAATTTTAAGGTTATTAAGCTTGCATATACAAGCAGTAGAAACTAAATTACTTAATTAAAAATTACTAAATTAGTTAAAAAGATCGAAATTAATCCATGCATTGATTAAACTATTCCTAATCATTTTTTAAACTTGTTTATAAGAGCAGAGTGAAAAAAAATGTCATAAAAAATAAATTCGCTAAATATTAAAATTTACAAATTTAAAAATATTTATTATAATATTGGCCGGTTTATTTTTGTAAAAGGAGGCTAATGTAAAATATGTTTGGTAAAAAATTTACCAATTGAGTGAAACTTTGTTACAGTGAACAAATAAAATTATGCGAACCATAAATTAGTGAATGACCCTCTTGGAATTAAGGGCTGATTTGAGCCCAAGAGAATAGAAGGCTTTTGCCCCTGAGTTCTTGAGAAATATCTGTGAAATTTATTGCTTTTACGTTGCGTGTTTGGTAAGTTAGATTTATTAGATCTTCAAGGTTTTTCTCATTTCGAATGGTGAAATACAATTTTTACTGTATATTATCGCAGATTAATTAGATTATAAATACGTATCTCACTGTGTACAGTATTTAAAAATGTTTGGTAATACAAATTGTATTTTGTACTTATTTACTTCTTTTTTATTACTTTATTTTCACATATTTACATATTGAAGTTTTGATTAAACATTGTGATATGTGGATACATACATAAAAATTTTGAATTGTTATACATTTTTTATTAATAATGGTTACGCAATTAAATATTAGCAATGTCTTAGGCTTTGTAATAATGTGCATTCCCATATGTTTTACTTTGTAGTGTACAATGTAAAGATTGGAATTTTAGTTTTCGGTCGGAATCGTGCCTACTCATACATTGTATTTCACTTCCTTCCTTTCTTTATTAATTTATACAGTTTTAAATAATTTTATCTAATGTTAATGTTTACCAAACATTTTGCTGATAATCCGGCTTTTAAAAATTGTATCCATCGCCTAATTATAATGCAATTAATTTTTATTTAAACAAAAATTTGGTTCAATGGACAGTTGACGGCAGGGCATTAAATTTTATTGAATTTGGGGATTTACGAATACATTCCTTGCCAACATATTTTATCATTAAGTTCTCTTTTTCAAACTTTTTATGGAAAATTTGTAAAAAATTTTGTAAAAAAAATCTTTTGAAATAAAAAAATCTAATGAAGAATACAGGAAACCAATAATCGAAACTATTAAAACCCTTTAGTCACTGTTATATATTTTTTATACATTAAAAGAGATGCATATATTCAATAAAACAGCAAACCTTAAATATAAACACAAAAATTTTCTAACCAATACAAATAACAAGGAATTAATTAATAGATAGCTAACAAGATATGCTACAAAACTGGGTTGCGATGAAGTTGGCAGCCCTGTATTTGTGTTCTAGAGTAATTTTGGGAAGGTTAGCAGCACGTTTCAGCTGTTCAATCAACCGTTCTTTTATATTTGCGGAGGTCAGCTATTACTTCAGTTTATGATAGTTTCGGTCAGGAAAAGTCGTTTCATTTCTTTACAGTCACTGTTGGTCGAAAAGTCCGTATCATAATTTATTATGAGAAATCGTTATAAATTTATTAATGTAGTAAATGATTACAATATAGTTTCTGAATTATACAAAAACATGACTAGTATTGTAGAATAATATGGCCCTATAAACCTAGTGTTCATATTTAATAGGTTTATTTATGTTATGTTTTATAAAAGTATGGTAGGGTTTATAATACGATTGAAACCAGCTGTTGCAAGCTTTAACAATATGAGAACATTAAATGTAAAAAATGCAAAATTCACAAAGATTGAAACACTCATTGAAAGCTTTGAGCCTGAGAGCTGTTTAGGAGCACACTTTGAGACTTTTTCAGTTCAAAAATCAACTTTTGTACAATGAATGATTGTAAATTTTTTAAACTTAGGATATTTGTATTGTTACGTAGTCGACGCACGATTGCATTCATCACAGAACAGAACTCTTTTAGTGTACAGTGGACTGACGTGTAGTAATAACGTAGTATAGATTTAATCACTTTTGGGATTATAGTAAAAATATCATCCTAACCTTTATCTTCTTGTAAGTTAAACTATAGCAGAAGGCGTTGGTGAAAAGTAAATAAAATTATTCGTTTCTTGAAGTGTATTTAGAAGTAAATAATGGTAAATGGTTGAAGTTAGAAAAGAAATCAGTGATAATATGCTGATTTTTTAGCTAAAAATATCATCCATATACAATAAAAAGTCATGCCATCTCACTGAATGTTAATTCTACAATCAAGAGTTAACGATCAGGTTCACAGTTTAGCGTGGGTGTAGTAAAACAATTCCACTAAATGGATAGGTGAATGTATAAACAATGATGTGCGAACCACACTACCTACATTACACAGTAAATAACGAGACCCGCATATCTACTGTTTACTTCTGGTGAAAGAATACCACATCACATGTATGGTTTCATAGTTTGTTATTTTAGTTTTATTTTTGTTAAACCCGTATGTTACATGGACGTGTTTGTAAAGGAAAATACAAATTTTTTACGAAGACATACATTAAGATGTACAAGAAATCAGTAACACTGCGTTTTGAGGTCTGCAATTGATACATTCCTGATTGGTAAAACTCTAACCTAACATATAACTACTGTTTTGGAGGAAAATATATATCACCAATACAAGACTTCTGTGACACGCATAAGTCATTAATTAGAACGAACATGTTGTGTGTCAATTCCATGCACATTATTTCAAACATGTATACTTAATACAAACAAAACACTAAAAATTATTTTAGTAATTTAAAACTTAAATAAAGAACAGGTTACAAACGGTATGCAATGAACGACCAACCATTGGTAAACTGACGCGAGGCCAATAGCAAATAGCGATCGTCACGGCAACACGAAGAAGGCGTCCGCATTGATTTATTAGAAATTTCTAATCTTTTTAATAATTTACATTCCTTTTTAGTTTAATTTTTAGAAGTGGTAACCAACGCGGCCAAACTTATAATGTCGTTTGACTGATCGATTGAAATTTTATGTATGACGAATCGATTAGTTTCATTTTATCGAAAGTGGATTGCAGACGTACTATGGATAACCTTTTTTATATTAATTACAGCCGTTTATACTTTTGGCTGTTTTAAACACTGTTAAAAAAAAGTTTGAAATTGCGGATACCCATTTAATTGTTAACGCGCATTAGTCATATTTAAATGGATTTATGGTATTTTTATCACCATAAGTATTTTCCGTTATAAATACAATAGATATAGCTCAATAAAGTCTTGAATTACAGTTAAAAATCGTGTAAAGACAGTTTTTACAAACGTGTGTGCCATTTAAATTTTTATCCAACGATACTGTCTCTGAGAGTGTTGTGTACTTTCTATGCAGTTCGGATATTGAACTTTCCGCCTACTCTTCTAATTTTCTTTGATAATCCCGCCAAATAATTACTTTGTATGGATAATTTCTGGCAGTTCCATAATTGATGGTGCGTCCAATCCATTCAGGACCGTTTGATACTTTGTTCGATGACTTTGACTTTAGTAAATGTGCTCACAAAAGTCATAGGGAATCAATACTTGGTGAAAAAGGTTCCTCATATTACAAGAAAAAGCATCTTAAATTTTGAGTCAACAGGTCAAATCACATTCCACCCAGTTTGTGTGATAATACTTGGCAGAAAAGTCCTAGAGTCTTGAAAATTGTTAATTAGACCCCTCTGTACCGAAGGAATTTGATACTGATGTCAATGGTTTAAATGGCAGTTTCCTTGTGTGTGTGACAAGTCTTCTGTTACAATCTGTGGAGACCTTCAATACTCAATTGTGTCGGTTTATTAACTTGGCAGTCACGTCGTTTTCACTATTATTTAAATTTTTAGAACAATGATATTATAGATCATATAAAAATTTAGATTAATATTACGAAATTCCTCTTCGTCTCATTACGTATAAATTATAATAATATCAGGTATCTCAGTCTGAATATGATGTAATAGAGTCCTAAGTGCTATTGTAATGTTCGCAAATTTTCAGATAGCTAGTCCAAGGTAGGTTAGAGTTTTTAGGGGTCAATAATTCTGTTTAATTATTTATTTATTGTTAGAGGTCGAATCAGGTAGCTACTGCAGAAAAAAAACCGATACCGCTACATATTGTGCTTACTTAATCACGTCAACTCCAATAAAATTTTGAAAATGAATCAATATTATCTAGTTTTGTAAATATATTGTTTTAACCAGTATAATTTTTTTTTTACCCATGTTATTACTAACCTAACTGCAAACGGTTACTTCAAATTTTAATTTGCAAACGAATAAAGTTTTTAAATAACACTAATATCATGTATGCAACATCTCAAATTAAATACTAGCTATGCACAATTATCACAATAATAGAACCGTTACTAGTCACAAACATGGTTTTATTTCAAAAATTACCCTCAATAGATGTAATAGCTGCAAAATCTCTATTTTCAATTTCAACAACAAAAAATATTATGAAACTTTTATTGCAACACCGTACGTTTAAACTAGATTTCAATTCACTGGGTTAGTTCAGTAAAATCACATAGACTACCAACATTAAGTTAACGTGGTTAACATGGACATATTTTAAGATAATGAGGAACATAGGTTCTTGGATAATTGGAGCGTTAGAGAGGTCTGGCACTCCAGGGAAGATACCTGTACAACAGACTGATCTATAAACATGTCATTTTATTGAGCATAATGAATATTTTCACATTGGTTCAATGGTTAACCATGATGGCAACGGGAAAATGCAGAATAAATTGTTAGGATATTGAGTACAACGAATACACTTCCACATTGGACATAGTATCTAATGTAGCTTACAGACAGTTTTTAATACAACCTTAGAGGCTGTTACTCGATATTAACGTATCGTATTCATACTTAGTATTTTTAAAACTACTTTTTTTAGTTTTGTAACGTACACTGACGGGTTTTAAGAAGTCAATAATGCATATACAGTTGAATATAATTAAAAATAACGTATGCAAACTGATAATTTACAATGCAAAATTCCGTGACATGTCTCTTTTGTTGTAAATGCAGTGAAAACATCCTCAATGATTATTGTTTTGTCCCATCATCGATATAGCATTCTTTAATTTACCAGCCATATTTCATGAATGTTATCTCATTAAAATTAAATGTTCATAGTTCTTGATGTTTTACTATTACTTCAAAATTGACGTGTGCTTATTGTTGAAAAAATGTTATTTATTAGTAACGGTGATAAATTCAAAAACTTATTTTACTAAGAGCAATAGGAAATTAAACTGACAATATATTAGAGGCAATGTATGAAACCAATTTTAAAGTATTGTCATATTTTTCATCTCTTGCAAAAAGAAAGGAAAATACTCTTGTGACCTGGCTATAAACACTTTGACAGTATACGGGAAGTATCTTTGTATCGAGGGACTACTTCACACAAATTGTTTGCGTCCTGCAAACTCTGGACTTCATTCCGTTGTGTATTCAGTGTCAGTGTTCGTTTTACCCACAACATCTGTATAAGTACTTCAGCTGTTGACGTCTTTAGTCTATTTACCTTTTTGAGCATTATAATAAAACATTGTTCTTATTTGTGTTAATCGAGTTACATAAAATATTTTTCAAAGTTTGACTTGCTTCTACGAAAATATTTGGATTGCAAATCATTAAAAAAACTCTTCAATGTGTTTTAATTAAAAATATAGATTTACTTAGATTTAGAAATATTTACTATAAAATATTAATATTTGTAAATATACAATGTGTTTGTATACTACACATTGTTTTTCATGACACAAAGCCGTACATACAGTATATCAATTACGTATATTATATAAAATACATGGTCGATGTTTAACAAGCTATACATACACGTCCAAACCAAGTATAGTATAAATAATTAATTCAATACGAAAAATTATAAAGTTTTTTTAAAAACTTCAATAAATTTAAGTAAAGCAATTAAAATCGATTTGGGAATCAAATATCTGGAGTACCTCAAGATCTGGTTACCCATCTGTATAAATAGGTTATACACGTATTGGTGAGTTTATCGTGTACCTGCACGGGTACATGTCCTTTACATAAGAATTTTATCATATTTATTTACCAAATAATAGTGATTCAAGAGTTAGTATGTGATACAATTTCATATATATGGCAAAATTTGTTTTTGTTGCGAATATTTCACACCATTCCTTTAAAATGTAACTAATGTAGCAATTTAGTTTAAGACCTAACACCATTAAGAGATAATGTGTTTCCTCCAAACTCATGGTGCATTGTGTTGTGATGGTCTACTTTGGTCACACAGTAAATTTGAATAAACCAAATTAATTATGGCTGTACAGTCCGATACCAATAAAGAAAGTCCTTTACAAAAGTCACAGTATAGGAAATATTAAATTTCATGTGACAAAGGTCGTTCCTTAGTTAGGAGGTTTATTTCAAGTTCCTTCTTCTACTGATCAAAGGAGTAATATATATTGTTATCTGACATAGGCGTATTCGGTTCCGCAGGCGGTATAACTTTAATATTGGTACTGCAGTAGCTTTAATTAATTTAACATCCATTACCCAACGTCTAGACCATTCCTCTAATAATCTAAATTGTAAGCCGTGAAAAGGTGAACAATATTATACCTTATTATGTGATGTTTTAGTCACAAAGTAAACTAATATAAATGAGTAAAATTATTTAAAATTTTAATGTTCAATGGTTTGTAAAAAGGATTTTCAATACTTGCAACTGGCTAGAGTAGTAATAATAGTAAATAACTGTCATAACAAAACATTTTTCTTACTACACTGAAAAATTTTTCAAGTAAAAGAACATTGACCCATAAATAATTGTGCTATTCCCAAAGTGGTAATGGTCAGTGAATAATGCCTAACACCGCGACTCAGTAAAAAAAAAAACAACAATGCGCAATTTTAATACCGTAATTAATCAACTTGTTTGTCCCAGTCCTAAAAACGTCTAACTATACCTTCAAGGCCATGGTTTTCTACCTACAAAGGTTTCAGATTTTTTTACTAACTTTTATGGATCTTTCCAAACGAACTCTGCGGTACATAAATCTAAATAATAAACGTTTTGGTGTAAAACCATACTTTGGGTATCAAGTTGCAGTTTGTAGGACAAGGCCGTACTGGCGTATTATATACAATAAATAATAAGGTACAGATTTGGTCTTATGTAAATCGTATTGTTATCTGTCTCTCATAGCGTCTATGAGATAACTCTTGGTGAAGGTCCCAGAAACATAAAACTTCGTACAGAGGTTCCTCTTAGTCTATGGAAGAACCTTATTAATTTTGGAGTTAAAAGGTTAAATGGCAGTCTCTGAGTGTCCGTCTGTATAAGCGGTAACTCTTCATGGAAGTCTTTTACTTGTTCGAAATTAGGTTCATGGATTCCTCTCGGTCTAAGAAATAACCCTTTTGACTATGCAGTCAAAGGTCAGAGGGTAGTCCAGGTGTAAATCTGTCTGGGCACTGGATCACACGTTACGTTCAGTCGGGTACTCTGATACACTGTTGTATTAGTTTATTTACATTGAAGCTGATATAAAATATCAAATAATACAGTTTCAAAATGTTAAAATAATTTTGTATGTACCACATACTACACTTTTATTAATACCAGAGGTGAAGTTGAAGAACAGAACCATATTCAACGTAATTGTTTGATGTAACAAGGTATATTTAGAATTAGTGCAATCTCAAAGAAAAGTTTGACTTAAGTGAAACATTCTCTTATACGTTATTTATGCAGTCCTATTCTTAAGGAAGTATTCTTGATGCTTTAGACCACATCCTACGTTTGTTGCAATCTAAGAATCATTGTCTAATAGATTAATAATCAAATGATACTTATTAGCTGTTTATTGAACTAGGATGATTTTCCCCCTTTAGGAAATTTATCCACGTTCCTATTCTAAGTTGAGGTAGACAATTCTAATAGATACCAATATAACTATATCTCGTTTATATTGAACTGAGTATTATTAGAAAAGTAAACCTTTATTAAAGTAATGGTAAGCTGTTACTATATGAGATCGGAATGATCTATACTTTATCTGAGATGTAATAACGACTGATAAATCCCTTCTACAGTCTAGCCAGAATGCTGGATAGCGAGGGTAATATATATTGCTGCATTGCTCTCTAGCCATTAAATTCCCTTCCATTTTGGCTAGTTTGCACATTGAAACAATTTACTAACTACTAAATAATGCTATGTGCACAGTAGAAAATGACGAAAACTTAAAATCTATAACTAAGACGATACAGTTTGTTTTGGAATATTTCCCAGGCTAGTTACGCTAAGTTGCTAGTAAACACCGCAAGTTTAATTACAATTTTACACTTATTACACTTAGTGATGTCCAAGTGTATGGACAAATTGAATAGTTACAAATATAAATTAACTAGGTAAACGATTTCCTCTCTCGGGTGATCCAGTTAATACATATTAGTATGCAAAATTGTAAAATGTACGAAAAATTTAAATACATCGTTCAGGACTCAATATGTAAATTTCCATATATTTTATTATTAAAGAAGCAGGATTTTTCTGGACATTTGCCATCGTTCAGTGAAACAAAAAAATCAGTAACACTACGTTTCGAGATCTGCAATCTGATCTCTTCTTCAGTAATATAACTAACCTAATTCGTACTACAAACTAGGTTAAAAAATAAACTTCAAACAAAGAAGTTTATTATTATTATCTTATATTAGATTGAGAACAAGAATACGTGTATATATTTGAAATATAAAATAAATTACAGTAGGGATTAGTTTAATATGTAGAATACAATTTGATGTCAGTGGATATAGTTCAGGACATTCCTATGCCAAATAAATAAACTAGTGAGCTTATCTTAGTGACCATTGGGCTTATGGTCCAAACTAACGACCGTTTATCATTGGTGGGTGGACACATCGCCTGGTTACGTCTGTCTGTCGCTGTCCATGAGCAACCTTTAGACGCCTCAGTCGTACCGTCGAAGCCATTCTAGAGATATAGTCCGGTCTGGTCGCGGTCATCCACAAAGTCTCGCGCTTTGTTCTCTCTTTACCAGAGTAGTGCCGTCTTGTGTCTCGATATCCTATTTTCTCGCACTCGTTAGAAGTTGCTCCGTATGAGTCGATCTGAACATCACATGCTCCTGTCACAGTCGTTCACAAAGGCCTATTACTAGTAGAAACGAAAGCCTCTTTGTTCTCGTAGTAGTAGAAACAAAGGCCTCTTTGTTAACGTAGTAGTAGAAACAAAGGCATCTTCGTTCTCGTAGTAGTAGAAACAAAGGCCTCTTTGTTAACGTAGTAGTAGAAACAAAGGCCTCTTTGTTCTCGTAGTAGTAGAAACAAAGGCATATTTGTTCTCGTAGTAGTAGAAGCGACGCCCCGATGTCCTTTGAGAACGCGGTTGCCGATGGAGTGCTGCGCTCAAACTGTCCTCGTGTGCGATGGACAGATGGTTCCTCTCTATACTTGTTCTATACCCCGATGTCAGTGACTGTTCTTTGTGACAACAGAAAGTAACCCATTCTTCCATCGATCCATCTGCAGCTTTGGAAACCCTGGATGAGCTGGAAGTCCTTCCCCTAAGTTGGAGCGAGGAAGAACCTATAGAAACATTAGGGAGTTAGCATCCAGTGAAGTGCACGTGGATGCTAACTCTCTAATGTTTATACGTGTTTTTCTACTTTCTATCTCCAGATTTTTTTTTATTTTTTTTTTTATTGCAATCTGTCAGACTTAACGTTTTTTCTTCTTGACGGATTATCCGCCTCTTCCTCTCTCATACGTTACAATATGATTTAATTTTATATTGAAAAATTATTTACAAGAATCTACATATAGTTTTTTCAAAGGCGACATAAAATCGTTTTACGTGCTTCAACATTTGCTAGAACACTAATGGTTCCAAGAGTACAAACACTATGTGGGATTTAAATTATAAGAATCGAATGGAAAATTCAATCTTTCGTTGGTCAGTGTAAACAAATTTATAAATTTAATTTAATTAATTAGTTATGCTAATTATACCAGCCATGCACAGTACTTTTTGCCAGAGACTACTCATATCTTATCTAAATTAACAATTTATATAAACAGAATATCATCTTTCGGGGAGGTACAGATGTATCTTCTATTTATGTGTCTGCGAAATATCTCGCATATATAATGAGCTACATGAAAGTCTCTCTGTGGAATCCGAATAGCTATTATATGCTGATTATCAGTTATGGTACGAAATGCTGTGTAAGCTGATATCTACAGGTTAGTTACATCTTTAAATATAGAATTATAAACCATGTAGAAGTTTTCATTCAAACATAGTTAATTAAAATTAAAATATGTATTCAAACAATTCCCGTTGAGATACATACAAAACACAAAACATGGCAGACACTTTTATAGCAGTGAGGAATTTCAGAGGAGTCGTAAACACATCAGAGCTATGTCAAGTTGTGCGGTCAGCTGTCTCTTCGTAGACATGGAGGAGAGTTGTGTTTGTAACATAAACAATCCCCCCCACCATTTACAGACCTGTAGAGGTGAATGTTATTTCCACGAATAAGTGGACTTCTGTGAATTTAAGCCGCTACTTTTTTGTTTTCATCTCGTTAATATTCATATAGTGCTGAATTATTGTACTGTCAAGTTGAGTTGGTGCAACACTTATGAGTTCTAACTGTATTTTTAATCAAGAAAAACGTATAATGTTTAATAAATATTGTGTATCTATTTAAAATCTTGTTGGTTTATTGTTAAAGGCTACGCGTAAGTAAAGCCTATCACCTAAGGGGCTGGGAACTTTTATTTATTACATACGTCTTTCTACGCGGTATTTCGAAAACTATTTATTACAGTTTTTTTAAGTAAAAAAATTACTTTTTCTTCTTTTTACTCTTTTTCTCATAAACATTCATACAACCAACAGCAGTCATAAAACAACAATACAGGTTCTTTAATTGTGTGTGTGTGTGTGTGTGTGTGTGTGTGTGTGTGTGTGTGTGTGTGTGTGTGTGTGTGTGTGTGTGTGTGTGTGTGTGTGTGTGTGTGTGTGTGTGTGTGTGTGTGTGTGTGTGTGTGTGTGTGTGTGTGTGTGTGTGTGTGTGTGTGTGTGTGTGTGTGTGTGTGTGTGTGTGTGTGTGTGTGTGTGTGTGTGTGTGTGTGTGTGTGTGTGTGTGTGTGTGTGTGTGTGTGTGTGTGTGTGTGTGTGTGTGTGTGTTGTGTGTGTGTGTGTGTGTGTGTGTGTGTGTGTGTGTGTGTGTGTGTGTGTGTGTGTGTGTGTGTGTGTGTGTGTGTGTGTGTGTGTGTGTGTGTGTGTGTGTGTGTGTGTGTGTGTGATGTGTGTGTGTGTGTGTGTGTGTGTGTGTGTGTGTGTGTGTGTGTGTGTGTGTGTGTGTGTGTGTGTGTGTGTGTGTGTGTGTGTGTGTGTGTGTGTGTGTGTGTGTGTGTGTGTGTGTGTGTGTGTGTGTGTGTGTGGTGTGTGTGTGTGTGTGTGTGTGTGTGTGTGTGTGTGTGTGTGTGTGGTGTGTGTGTGTGTGTGTGTGTGTGTGTGTGTGTGTGTGTGTGTGTGTGTGTTGTGTGTGTGTGTGTGTGTGTGTGTGTGTGTGTGTGTGTGTGTGTGTGTGTGTGTGTGTGTGTGTGTGTGTGTGTGTGTGTGTGTGTGTGTGGTGTGTGTGTGTGTGTGTGTGTGTGTGTGTGTGTGTGTGTGTGTGTGTGTGTGTGTGTGTGTGTGTGTGTGTGTGTGTGTGTGTGTGTGTGTGTGTGTGTGTGTGTGTGTGTGTGTGTGTGTGTGTTGTGTGTGTGTGTGTGTGTGTGTGTGTGTGTGTGTGTGTGTGTGTGTGTGTGTGTGTGATTCATTTATTATATTTTAACACCAAAAGTCAAAATTTGGTTATCAATATTTTGTGAGTTATTTTTATTTTTTATCACATCTTTAAATTAGTAACTATGTTTAATCATCTTGTAACAAATGTGACACAATAGATTGGCTCTATTATACACCAGGTCAGCTGTTGGAATGCTGATATCGACAGGGTGCGGACTATGCGGCTTGGGGCTTTTGTTATCTCGGAGAGGTATTTACTCTTCGTTCTATTATTTGGAATGTTCAGTTTCCGGTCGAGGTTAAGCTGCCCCGACACCATACTACGTCACTGCTTCAGCTGTATTATTTCAATTTTAAGGAATGTATCTAACTAATTTGTTACATAAATACTGTACAGTATGCCTTATAGATTATACCTCTGATTAATTGAGTGTCAAGTTTAATCCTAAAGTGATCTAAAACACTTCAAAGCTAATTAAATCTGACTTACGCTAGCCTAGTAACTGGTTTTATTACGTGTTAGAAGCAGGTAATACATATGAAAAGTGGGTCCTATAAAATTTCTTTTCTACTTTGCTATTGTACATTTGCCCTTGTTGCGTAATTTAAGTCCTTGTTTCAAACAGAAAAGAATATGTCAGGAATACAATTGCTGATAAACACATATATCTCCAGGTTCTATAATGCCTCCATCACTATTGCGTTATTGGAAAGAGATAATGTGTGCGTCTGTACTTTATGTGTGGTAGGTGTATTGTATAGGCAGTTTATATGCGGGATAATATTACACTACGTTTCGTACAGGTTGAACTTAGTACCTGGTAAGATATTTCGACTGATTTGCAGGAGTTTTTTTATTGTTATTTAATATGAACCAAAAACGCTAATAGTTTTATACATTACTGTTTATCAAAGCCTAACATGTGACTTATCTTTTTTTATTCTAAATAGTGTTTTATAAGGTACGAAAAAATATTAAATTGATAGTATTCAACTTCCTGATATATAAATTCCTGAGTAAAAACAAGTTTTAAAAATTATGTTGATATTTTTGGTCTGGAATTTGGAGGGTTTTCATGTGTCAAATGTATGCTTTAAATATTTATTCTAATCTGAGTAGTGATTAAATACCTACTTTTAATTATTTGCAGCTGAATTAAATAAATACACTTAGTATCACGCGTACGTAAAGCAAGGCAACTTGATGTCGTAAATTAATTAAAAATTAATTAAGTTATACATAAATTAAATGATTTTGCCGGCAACATAAAAGTGTTGCAGTACGTAGCCATGTAACATATCTAATGCTAAATGCTGTACAGGCAACTGAAATTAGAAAATGACTGTAGTTTATGAAAATGATCAAATGTAGATTACGAGTAATGTCTAACTATACAATTTTTTAATATTGGAAGAAATCAATACGTATTTTGTTAATAAATGCTGCTTCCGTACAGTTTTATGAAAGAAATAAATCAAAGAGTATCAGTGGCTATTTCTATTTTAGGAAGGTGACAAGAAGAGAAGTGCAGGAGTCTTTCAATATCATCAGGTTTTGATGCAGCTGATGACATATCAATACAGATTATGTCTGTTGGGCTGATGCTAAGAGCATTCGCAAACCCGTCGTTAGCCACTTATACTTTTCGGATGATTTACAAACTAGAGGCGATTTTGCTAACACTTTCCTAAGTCAAAACACCTTCATATGTGTCAGAGCTGCGTCGAAATTCGGTATTGCATGCCCTGTTAAGGTATTAAAAACTAGTTTTTTCCCAGATGGTGAAATTTTTGTAATTGCAGAAAGTGTTTTAAGATTTGCAGTCTGGAATCAGAAAGTATTATAATACTACAACTACGTTTTTACTCGTTTTTGAAGACTCGCTTTATGCAAGGGCAGACGATAAATAATTTATTCTAGCAAGCCAAGACTTATCAAATACCTTCGATTTAATAGACAACAGGATTTTGTTGAATTTCAAGAACTGTTATGGATTTAGAGGTGGCTTCTCGTTTTCATTACTATTTCGCCAGTAGGAGAGAAAGGGTTAAAATTCGGATGGACTTCTCCTCAAATTTGAGTAGAGTTGATGGTGTTCCACGGGGAAATCTGTCTGCCCTGTTTTCCCGCCATGATGGATGCAAGCTACAAAATAGCAGTATTGTATTCATATGCTGATGATGTTAAACTGTGTGTTTCGTATGAAATTGGAAGAGCTGTATAAATTTTGAATTCTAAAATACCCAAAAGCTTATTATTATTGGTCTAAGCTGAATCAAAAATATGTAATATATTCTTGGTTCATTTCAGTGTGCGTTCGTAATTTATAAGTGGGTTTGTGCTTTGCAGATTCAGACTAAAGGAGTGTGAATTCTCAAAATTCTTAGGCCACATACTTGATGATGTCCTTAAATTATCTGGCGATGTAACACTAAAATGTGAGATAACCTCGTCATTTGAACATCAATACCATAACACCTTTATAGTTCTTACCCCTATGATATTTTTAAAAGTCTTTATAACTGTGTAAGATAATATCGACCATATATATTGTTAGTATATAGTATCGTTAAAACTGAAGAAAATAGTTGAACTCTTTACATGAAGATTTGATTTCGGAGTTAATAACTGTATTTTAACAAAAGGCTACAAGTGTATATGATTAAACCTCTAACTAAACCACAATCCAGTCAAAGAGAGGGTAGTCATTTGGTACTGACAGGTGATTAAATGTGAGAACCAGAGGTGTAATGATGCATGCATTGAACACAGTAACAGGGAGGTGCAAGCTGTTACTGGAGTGTCTGGTGAGGCCTGGCGTGTGTCAATGTGATGTGGGTTTAATGGCACATTGCATTTGAATCCCAGGTATGTGATTAAAACCTTGCATTATATTTGTGATTCAGTATGCAACTGTGCCGTCCACATGTTTGTGTGCAAGATACCTATCGGATTTTTTTTTAGTATAGTACATCTGTTACAATACTGTATAATGATGAAATATCTAGCACAATATTCATTGGGAATTTATAAAAGTTTTAATAAAGTATAGAGAATTATGGCCTATTCTTAATGTTTGGTGATATTGATACTTATGGTTAAATTGATTAACTATGTTACTCTTGTAATTGAAGATAATTATAACGTATAATTGATACATAATATAAAATATGAGTATTTAATACCCTAGGTTGACTTGCATATGTTTTAAGTTACCAAAAACTCAAAACGTACTTTTACGCATGATTTTTTTGGTATTTTGGATGGTATATTCCTAGCTTTAGGACTCGATAAATCTGTATAACTTATGTGTGTGCCGAAAGGCATGTCACCTTGGCTATTTTATTAAAGTTAAATATATTATACTAACATCATTCCTATTACTTTTACTATTAACCATTTGATGTTAGGTATTAAAAATGTAATAAGCTTATCATAGTATTTTATTGCATATATAACAAGTTTTCATATATATTTACGTATATTTATACTGAACTAATCTCAGGAGCTAGCTACAACTCGCTTATTACTTGTCTACCCGGGAGCCAGGACCTGGTAAAAGTAAACTGTTTACGGTGACATTTACATGTAAATAACTCTATTCAGCATGAGATGTGGCGCTACCGAGCTTTACGCTGACAGGATCAAACCTTTGTCATGTTTATACGCTTTCAAGTGTTACCTCTTCCAGGAATATTTATTTAGTATATTTAAAACTATATTTCTCAGAAAATGTAACAATTCTGTTGCCACTTGTAAACTAATATATGGTTATATTTTATTTTATAATTTGGTTACCATCTTAAACACAGGCTAACTATAACTCGTATACTGTTACTAAAGTTTAAAATTTTTCGTGTGCTCGCATGGCTGAGAACTTGAATATTTTTACAAATTTTGAGAAAAATAATTAACTAATAACGTAATGCCAATGGGACTTCACCTTAACCCTGTCAGTCCTACCTACTTTGGGTTCTGTAAAAAGGATAGTCAGTTACATTGGGGTAACGCCTTCAATTTCCAGGAGATGCTTATCACTAACCCTTGTAGGGTGGGAAAACGGATATTTTCGATACATATTATTTACTGCAGAAGACAAAATCCCATTATATAGTGGTTTGCGAAGACAATTTTAAAGAACATAGATATAGGCAAAAAACAGGAAACATGGCTAATATAAAAGGCTGATATCCCCCTTGTTAAGGTGAGGTCCTAATACTTGACACTCCTTAATATTCTACTACATTGAAAGCCGTGCTTTTGACGTTTAAAAATAAATTGCAGTAGAGATTTCCCCAGATTCTTGTAGAGAATACTGTATTATCTCTAGATGTAACATTGGGTGATAAGGAAAATATTATGTCTTGTATCGATTATTTTAGTCCTCATTATGTACAAAAATAATACTTCAATGAATAAATGAATAAATAAATGAATAAATGATTTATTACACCAAACAATATCTAGAAATATTACAAGGTTACACAATACTTGGGAATTAACCGACCACTGGTTCAAGTAGTGTGGCCGGTGATAACATAATGAAAACATTATTATCAGCCAGAGTCCAGAGTTCAAAATTATAAAACACCTGAGCCGGCTCTCTGTGACGTCTGTCAGACACAGCTGACCAACTTACACTGCACAATACATAAAATTATACAAATTAAATCAATTCACTAAAGCATTTACTGTTTATTTTTATTACACATTTACTAATACTAAACAATTTAAGAAAAGGAAAAAAAATCTTCTCATTTACCAACTGTACACATAGACCATGGAGACTACAATTTAAAATAAATCAAATTCTGCTGAGTAAACAACCATAACTTTAATCTGTTACAAAATTTACTAGTTGCTTAGACTTTTTATTTCCAAAGGCAACTTATTAAATATATGTGGTCCGAGAAAACAAAAAGAGTGTTTAAAAAATTATTTGTTAATATTAGGCATTCTGAAAATTCTACGGTAAATATTTCTTGTAGCGTATATCAAATCAGTTGTTCCGTGGTTACCACATCTTTAATAAAAGAGTCTTAAGACTTTGAACACAAAAAGATGCTGAAGGGGCAAAATTCCCAACTCATAAAATATAGGGAAAGAGCTATCCCTTCTATTTTTTTTTTTGAAATTATTCTTAAAAAGTAGTTTTGAGTAACTCTTATCTTTTGAATTAGGTAGTTAAATGTCCCGCCCCAGCAAACTAATCCGTATTGTAATCTAAAGTCAATTAATGCAAAATATAAACTTCTCAACAAATCTTTAGAACAAAAATTTCGTAAAAAATAAAATTTCCTAATTTAAAATTTCAGTTTAGTCTGTAAAGTTGTTATGTGTTTACTTCAAGTAAGTTTACTGTCCAAAATTACCCCAAGATATTTGAAGTGTGAGTCTTTACTGATCGTTTCACAGTTTCAATTAATTTCATTACAATTTAGAATGTAATATTTAATTTCTTTTTCAAAGTAAAAATTTTTGAAACCAAAATTGACATATTGCGTTTTTTTTTACATTTAATTGAATTTTATTTAAATGACACCACTTTCTTAGAGTTCACAAATCTTCTAGTATGTAATTTAACAAAGTCA
This sequence comes from Homalodisca vitripennis, assembly GCF_021130785.1. NCBI lineage: Eukaryota > Metazoa > Arthropoda > Insecta > Hemiptera > Cicadellidae > Homalodisca > Homalodisca vitripennis. The sequence goes on along the minus strand of NW_025778420.1, from coordinate 43,667 downwards.
TTATATTTTTGTGTGAGTAAAAAAATGCTACGTCATCAGCAAACGCATTTGGCATGCCCTTTAGGTTCATTTCCAGGAGATCGTTTATGAATATCAAAAACAGGGTTGCAGATATGACGGAGCCCCAAGGCACACCAGCCCTGACAAGGAGCGGTCCGCTCAGGAACTCGCCAATCCGCACCCACTGTTCACGGCCCAAGAGGAAACTGCGAAACCAGCTGAGAGCAGGTCCTCTCACTCCTAACAATTCCATCTTGTGTAGCAAAATCTCATGGTTTACTAAATCTAAGGCGGATTTAAAGTTAATAAACAGTCCTGTCGATTTATTCCCTGTGTTTAAACTTTCGTAAATCATATTATAAAGTTTTAGAAGCGCATCTTCGGTAGATTTTCCCTATCTGAAACCGTACTGATTGTCATTGAAAAACCCTATGTTATTCAAATATGCAGTAAGTCTTACATTCATTAAGCTTTCAAATATTTTAGAAAAAAACTGTTAACAAGCTGATAGGTCTTAGATCTTTTAATTTAATCGAAGAGAACCCCTTTTTAAGAATAGGAACTACCACACTGATTTTTAACATGTCGGGAAAAACGCCTGAAATAAAATTTAAATTAATGATGTGTCACAATATGGGTTATATTACTTCTGCAATGTGTTTTATAAGAGCTGTACTTAAACCATTGATACCAAAAGATTTCTTGTTTTTTAAACTTTTTATTGTTTTTAAAACTTCTACATTGTCTGTGGGTAATATGAAAAATGAAGTGTTTCTGTTGCGCAAATTGGGTGGATCTAAGTTCGGAACACCGCTGTCCTGACGAGACTACTGCGATAAGATGTTTATTTACTTCTTCCGCAATAATATGAGGTTCCGTAATGAGTGTACGATTGTTTAGCTCAACCCGTTCAACTCTTTTCTCTGTGGATTTTTCGGTTAAATTATTTATAATTTTCCACTTAAGTTTCGTATAACCTTGGCAATTCGAAATTTGATTTGAGTAGTATGAATTTTTTACTTTACTGATTTCATCTTTAAGTTTTTGACCATAACTATGATAAAAATTTCTGTCATACAGTCTCCTTTTAAGAACTAAATACTACCGTTTCCTTCAATATATTTTTGATAAAAGGCTTGAATTTATCCAAGGGCTTATCGATTTAGCTTTAGATAGCTTACTATTGTTAAATTGTTAAATTCTACAGACTTTTTACAACTATTAACAACATTACATAACATCTCATGGAAATTAATAAAACACAAATTAGCATCTTCCAATAAATAAAAATGATCCATATTTGATTTTTGAAGATTCTCTTTAACTAAATTATAATTAATAATGAATTTGTTAGGTTGTTTCAAATTTACATTTTGAGTTACATAATCATTTTTATTTATTTTTAGTCCAAGTAAACAATGGTCTGTTAAACCAATGTCAAATTCTCCTGCATTTAAATATCGATAAATCTCGATGTCTTACGAAAATATGATCCAAACAGGATTTAGATTCATTTGTAATTCTTGTTGGAGAGTCAATAAATTAGCTTCAATCCTTACTTGCGTAAAAATAAATACATTTATTTGATTATAATTTGTAATTATATTTTTTTATCAATCTTACATCACTCAATAACAAGATTAAAAAGTTTTACTATACTAATTATGATTATAGTTTTTAAAAACAAAAGTATCATTAAGTATGTATCTTACTGCGATACACAGTGAAGGTATGTTTAATATAACTCAGAGATCCCAAACAGTCAATCCTCTTGCAGCGACTTCCGGTTCAGTTTAAGCCTCAATTCAATTACGTTTCCTGTTTGTGAAGTAAACCACCGCAGGGATTTCTGTTGGTGTCGGGTTACTATCGAAATCTCATTTCTTTATCACTACTGAAAATAAATTATTTATTACCTACCTGTGTATTTTTGAGTTCTTTAATGGTAAAAGTGCTTATCACACTCGGGAATAGTTTCAGTAACGCTGCTAATATCCTTTACACTTTTACTAGTTATTTAGTATGGATAGAACTTTAAATGTTCAAAATGATCTTAAAATGAAAATACATAACGAGTAAGTTCAAGATTAAATGATATTAAGTACTATTTTAATTTTTACTCCATTATTTTAAACATTTCAGTTTCTTGTAGACTGTTGGTTTATTTAAAATTATCAGCAGTTTTGAAATAATTCAATTCATAGCTCTTGTGTTGCTGCATACGTATGTTTCAATTCTGTAATCATGATTACATCTAATGCCTATGTAAATATATTTGCTAACACCCATACATATCCCATGGAGTGACGTGCACTATCATCTAACTAAGTGTTGCCTTTAGAGAAATGAATACAAGTACAAAATATCAAGTCTATATGTCTAATAGTTACTGAGATAGTGTATGGAAAGATAGGGAGAAAGATGGATAAACAGACAGGAATGAAAGGTTTCAAGCAAGTGATCATATTTTTTAACTTTCAATTCTAAACATTCATATTACCTAGTTGGCTTGTGATTTTACATTTCAAATAAGTTTATTTTTTTTAAACATATAAAAAAAATCATTAATAACATACGTTACGTGTTTTTACTCTATTATTATATTTGTATTGTGTTTGACGCATGAATTTGACTTTACAAGGCTCTACTGACAACAACACCCTGCCTTGTATTGGTAACACATTAATTTTCTCTGTCATACATCAATGTCTTTCACATCTGGAAACCGTCCTTGTTGTATTACATCACACCTTTATTTTACCATAGCTAAAAATAGTATATTTGAATTTATTACCAACATGTCAAAATACTTAATCACAAGTTTAACGTAATAAATGAAGATTAAAAAATCTATAAATAACATATTGATTTAAAACTTCTATGACCCTTCGTAGGTAAAAATGGCTTTATTTGTAATTTGCTACTTCCCCAAATAATTTATATTGAAGACTCAGTTTTAAATCATGAAGCGACATGAAAATAACACTTTACACAAAATTCAATTCTCACTTTGAGGGATCCCAGATTCTGAAAATTCCAGTCTGTAAAATCTTGATCTACGTGTCTATTAAAATAACATAGCTTTTGGGGGGTTTCTAAGAGACCTTGGCGACTATGTGAGTTCCCTACCAGATTAAAAAGTTGAAAAGTGTGAAATATTGGACCTATTGGGCTCTGAAAAAAGGATTTAGGAGGCTAAGGTTAAGTCTCAATCCACATGTATTCTAAACATGTGAAACCAATAGTTGAGTTCATCTCCTACGCTGGCTGGGATGGTTCTCGATGAGAGAGTAAACTCTCAATCATCAACTGAGAACGCTGTAGTACAGTGACAGCTGCAATCTGCTGTCTATCAGTACCTGATGAGACGGAACATGTACGAGTATGACAACACCCTGATAGACAACAACTAGTCTATCTCCTCTGTGAAACCAGTTGTACTCTACACACTTTTTCCCTCTGTAACGTCGTAGACATTGCCAGAACATGGTCTGCGGATGTTTCCGTGATCCTGAATTACTCAATCTCTATATTTCCCAAGAATCTAGAGAATCTCAGTTACCGAATGTGTGGAAGCTTCATACTTCTAAAAGATTTCGGCTCTTAGGAACTTTAGATCTCCGTAGTAATGCCTCTATATAATTAAAAGCAAGTTAAAGGCTAGGCTGTCCAAAGTTTATAAATTTGAGAGGTCATGGCTAACTGAGGTGCAAGGTCCCTATCAGATGTCACCCTACGAGCTCCTTGTCCACAAAGTTCCTAGTTCCTGGAAACATATGGTCTCTAGAAGATTATTACCCTAAAAAGGCGGGAATCCGAAAGGTTATATTTTTGACAACATCCAAAGGTAAAAAGAGTACCGAGCAATATTAACATTACTAATTAACCCTATATTGGATTTATATGTTGCCCAAAATGTGTTATCAGTGAAGAGTAACTATAAAAAAACCCTAAATGAAGTTGGTTACTAACTCTGGAACTACAACATTTAAAGTATGCAAAACGTGCTACAGACAAATCACCAGTGTCCAGGAACTGAGAAGTGTAATCAAGGGGAAGATGTGAGTATTATTGTTGTTGTACTTTGTTGCGGTAAGCTGATTAACGGCGACAATCTGCTCCAGTGACAAAATAACAGTGACATATTACAGTCACCGACATTTCTCCTACCGGTTTTTCTTCTAGACAATTATTTACAAAAACACTTAATGAACACAATTCAGTGTGACATATTTTACCTGCTTTTATTGAACACTCTACACGCAAATGTACCAATAAGATTAGAACAACATCATTATTTTGTATAAATGTATGAAGGAAACTTTCAGCAAGCTAGCAGCAATACTTTACATTGCAAAATGTAGTTTCCAATACTTTTACGACTACTTTTATTTGTAAATTATTATATTTTTGTGCAAAATTGAACTACTTCGTAAAATTATAAATTTTAAAAACTTATAATAAAAACTTATATAAAAACTATATTTCTCATTATATGTTTCAAAAAGTGGAAAGAAAACGTGGAAGTAGTATTAATAGACGCATGCCCTTTAGAGTGCATCATAGGATGATATAGCAACTGTTGATATCATCAGGTTATGCGTTAAGCTGATCGTCATTAATACAATAATAATACATATATTTATTCTGTTGTTAAAATTACAGTAGAAATTGTAATAATAAAATAAATGTTACGATAAAAGAGGAACTACAAAACCCAGTTTTTTTTTACATTTTCTTTTATGTTCGATTCTAGTGTCAATGTCAAAACATGATCGCGTCAAGTTATCGAAAGATATATTGTAGAAAATGTATTTCGTAATATTATACATACAAACAGATTTTGCAAACTACGTTTGATATAGTCGGCCAAACAAGATAAAGTACTGCTTTCAATGCCTATGTGTATTAATGTTAGTGTATGTGTGTTTTATTGAAAATATCTTTCAACTCCCTTGAAAGTCTGTGGAAGAAACGAATATTCCTTATCTTGCTATGACTGATCACGATGTTTAGCACCAAAAGAGGTCTTGCTCGTAATATAATGACAGAACAAGGATTGGTGGAGTAAGTTACCTTTTGTATCATATTATCTATCAACTTCCCACAACTATTTTTAGGTAGATTTAAACTTGTTTTTCCATCGTCAAGCTGTGGATTAACAAATTTTAGGTTATGGATATTTTAGTTATATACTGTTTCCATAGCGTTTAAAAATGTTTATAAATTTAATAACTTCTATTGGTTTTAAATCCTAATATCCAAATAATAGGAAATCAAAATCATTGTAACTGGTTTAGAGGAAAATACTTTAGTAAAAGAACGGTTTCAGTATAAATATTACGTAGTTGAAAAATAGTTTGGAACTTTTGATATTGCAAAAAGGCCTTAATACTGCAAACAGGTATTATTGTATATTACAACACAACATGAAATTAGTATCTAACAAATATAAATTTATACCTGAACAAATTATAAACTCTATTATAGAGTTTGATAATCACAAACCAGAGTTCTCAGTGTAATTAAAAATTTTAAGCATGTAATGATGGGTTTAAAAAGATGGTTTAGGTTCCAAGGAAGGCCCGCGTTTCAGTGCAAATACAAAAACAACACACTTCAACATTGCAAAGCTCCAGTAGTAAGGTAAGGAAAACAGGACTGTGTGTGTTTGTCCATTTGTTATTGTGCTCACGTGGTAATTTTCAAACAAACCCAACTATAGCCTGCCACTCTTACACAAATATTTCTCATTCCAAAAGAATGCAGTGAACTATGTTTGTAACAGTGTATCTATAAATAAAGTTTAAAGAAAAAATGTATCGATAAATGTTTAAAATATCTACAAACTTTTAAAATCTGTAAAATTAATATTCAAAAAGAATAATAGCCTAGGAACCACGGACACATTTGCACTGCACGAGCATATGAACTGGTTTTTTCTCGAAATCGATTAAGGAATAAAAACAAATAATAATCTATTTTCAATGACACTATTTAGAGTGGAGGTTTAAATGTTAGGGTATCAAATAGTTAGAAGACAATGTTTTCCTGAGATTAAATTTCTCTACTTTTATACACTTAAAAAACCAGCAGACACATAAATACAGTTATATCACCGTCAGGTAACTACGTGAAGAGGCAGAACAGAGATAATCTACTCGTCTGTATATGGTTAGCTAAAGCCGATTTAATATTTCTTTATGTGTCTAACGCTTGGTTTTGAGGGTGCCAAACTATAAAACTATTACATAACAAATAATTTTTATATCATCCCATTTAGACCTTAACCGAAAATACTATAGTTGGCGATTAAACTCTTTCTTAGGAAAAATAACCTGTTAATCCGGAAGTAGATTAGAAATAGTGGAAGGAGATGCATTTCATCTAAATTGATTTTGTGAAGATTATGTCATATTTCTCACCCATTTTTACATACAAACGATAGTAACCGAGTAATGACAAAGTTTCAGTAATGTTATCGTCTGTTGTACTATTAGGTATAAAAATATAATCATGTTATGCAATACTAATACCCCCTCCTGTAGACTGTGCGGGAGAACGGTGACAACACCTAGTTGTTGTGACTAAGCTTTTAATTCACTTAGGCCTCCAACAGCCAGGCACTTTCCACCCTGTTCTCTCAGCTTTACTGGCTGTACCGTACATTCTGGTTTGTTTTATATGCATTTATAAGATTATAAGTATTTAATGAGTTTACCAAAATACAACAAATTTACTTCCACCTACATATACAGTGACACTCTTTTAATGTTATGCCTTCAACATTTTTGTGTATTTAAAATTTTACATTATATAAAATAGAAGCTTTTAAATGTAAATAAACAAATTAATAAACAAAAAAATATAAATAAAAAATAACAAAATTAAAAAATATATATAATTATATATATATATATATATACATATACATAAAATACACAAAATAGAAATTAAAAAAAAATATAAATATAAATGTAATATTTCCAAAAAATCGGTGTAGAATGAAATTTATATTTTTGAGTTGGTTCACTAGTGTCAAGTATATCAACATAATTTTAGAGCCTATTTTCTGAAAAAAAAAAATTTTCCATACTAGATTACGAAAAAGTTTTTTTAACTCTAATGTTAATTTTTTTAAGAGGATGACAGTTCTAAAGGATTAATTTAAGCTTTAAATTAAAGAAATTCTATAAATTGAAATCCCCTTTAAATTTGCTATTAACATACTACTTACAGTTAATTTTAATTTAATGTTTTTTTTAAATATCCAAATTTTATGAAATACATGTAAACTTCAATTTATATAAAAGTATGAGTATAATAACAATTGGTGTTAAATTAATTTCTAAGGTTATGGATGGTTATTGTATGAATACATTAAGATAAGAAACATAGCCAGGATAGCGATTGAGCAATTTTTAAGTGATATCACTGTCAGTTTGTACCGTTTATAAATACAACTGAATCAGGTTTTGTATAGGTTGCCGGGAGTGGTGTGTCAGGACGGGAGAGGGATCAGAGGTGACAGTACCACAACAACAACGCGCTAATAACCTGGGTGTTTACTTTCGGCCTGGAGTTGGCGAGCTATTGGCAAACTGTTTTGTAACGGCACGTAAGCGGTCCACCAACGGAGAGTTCATGATCAACTGCAGATGATAGTAATACTATGGAATATTAATAGGAGGGTGTTTTCAAACTAAAAAGTTTACAATTTAAGATGATATTAGCGTGTATTAAAAATCTTTCCTGGCAAACCTCACGATTTACAAAGCACAGTGTTGAACGTTTGAACCTAGATACTGTAAATATGATTTCCAGTTGGATGAAGGACAATACAGACCGATGGAGTGAAGAATAAAAATTTTTGCAGCTAATAACAACTCCCCGTGAAGCTCTCTTCGGCTGTAAAGTAAAGGTTCGTCTTAAGAAATCTCTCTGCATCGAAATACATGGATTCTAATAATTGTGATGAAGATTTCGAATCCGTTGTTATTAAAATTCACACGACAGAAACACACCAAACCACAATCTTGTACCTCCAAACTAATCATAACACGTCATAAGTTTATGATGTCTCCGCAGATCTGTTAGCCGATGAATAGCTATCGTCCAAAATCCTTCAAGAATTCTAAAAATGAGTAAAGTTTGTATGAATAAAATCAATATGAGCAAAACTGCATAAATTCCTTTACTGACTCACATATTTTATGTTGCCTTTCAATTAAGGAGCTTGATGATACTGAAAGTAAACTGAAAGTAAAACCTTACCTAGAACAATCCAGAAAAACTAAAGCTAACTCTGATAAAAATCTTTTCCCATTTAAAGGAGTCAGATTTCGTGTCCTGACTCCCCTGACGTTGACAAAGGAAGACTTGAGAAATATTCTGGCAGTTATGAACGTAACTGAAGATGAATTTTACAACTTGGGATTGCTAACGAAGTTTTAAAACAACTACGCACCTGTCCAGAAACAGAACTTCGTACTGTTGAAAAAGCTCAGTCGTCTGGAAGTGGCGAATGTTTTTTAGATATACTTGTAAAACTAAATGTAAAAATAAACAATGTCCTTGTGTAAAAGAGAACAGATATTAATTCAAAGTGCAAGATCTGTCTTTCATGCTGTAATAAGTAACAAGTTATTAATTTCATGTTCAGTAAAAATTGACTTTACTTTACAGACGTTACGTAGATGTGTTATGTAAGAAGACAGTAAACTTGAAATATCGAATCTTTCAACCCATTTTATGCAGTGGGCTTAAAATATCGAATCAGTCAATCCGTTCATGCAGTGAAATTTAAATATCGAATCTGTCAACTCGGTCATGCAGTGAAATTGAAATATTGAATCTTCCAATTCACTTTTATGCAAATTATGCAGTGGAATTGAAATATTGAATCTGTCAATCCGATCATGCAGTGGAATTGAAATATCGAATCTGTCAATCCGATCATGCAGTGAAATTGAAATACTGAATCTGCCAATACGCTCATCCATTTTTTTTTAGGGAGAGGAAGAAAAATGCATTTATGCACATAGGTGGCCAGCCTGTAGTGTGGGACTCTCACAAGGTGGTAAACTACCCACTAAAAACCTCCTCTATACTTCAGGATCCTAACCCGGAAACTGTTTGTCACATTACTTCAGGTTAGGTCTGAATCTGACCTAAGCCCTCAGGGCTCGCGCCTATCCAGCCATCAGAAAGTCAAAGGTTTAAACCGCATTTAGGTCTAGATCTATCTTTTTAGCGCGGAGAATACCCTGGACAAAATGAGACACACAGTTCCAGTTGTTCTGACCCTCCAGCATCACTTGGCAGACAGAGTCTACCGAAAAAACACCCAGAGTGCGTGTTACCTCAAGGCGGGACCTTTCCCAATGTGGGCAGCGGAAGAATGTGTGCTCCGCATCATCGGGAACACCCGGGCAATAAATGCATTGCCCATTGAATTGAAATTGGCTCATCCATTGGAATTGAAATATCGAATCTATCAATCCGCTCTTCCATTGGAATTGAAATAGGAATATGTCAATCCGATCATGCAGTGGAATTGAAATGTTGAAGGTTCCCATGCGTTATATGCATTAAACATGAAATATCACATTAGTTTAATAGTTCTATGCATTGGAATTTATATATCGATTCGTCAACCCGTTGTATGTAGTGAACATCAAGTATGGAATCTATGAATCACGGCTGATGACTATAAATTCGTTATATTTAATACATCTTCTTACTTACTCTTACTCTTACTTCCCATGGCCATGGATAACCTAGGTGGTATTTGGCCTCGCCAACCAGCTGCCTCCATCTCTCCCTGTCTTCACAATCCCCCTGACCCGCTCTCAATTTCCGCAAGTCCTTCTCCACCTGGTCCTTCCAGCGATTTTTGGGTCTACCTCGAGGTCTTCTTCCAACTGGATTGTGTTTCCAAACCTCTTTAATCAATTTATCATCCTCCCTCCTCATCAAATGGCCTGCCCACTGAAGTCTCTTGCTCTTTGCTCCTCCTACAACGTCTGGAGATTGAAACATCTCTCTGATTTCTTGGTTGTGCCTGATTCTCCATCCATCTCCATCTCTAATAGGTCCGAGAATTTTCCTCAAAATTTTATTCTCGAATGTAACCAATCTCTTTTCTGCCTGTTTATCTATAATCCATGTCTCTGCTCCATAGAGAAGAACTGGTCTTATAACAGTCTTATATATTCTTAATTTTGTTTTGTAAGACAGTAGTTTTGATTTTAAAATATGATTTAATGCTTACATGCTTCTATTTGCCAAATTTATTCTATTTTGTATTTCTATTAGTTCATTACTCTTTGAATTAACTATTGCTCCGATGTATTTTAATCTTTCAGCCTGTTCGAATTTATGGTTCAGTATTTCCAAATCTTCTCTACCATTATTTCCTCGCCTAAAATAAATCAACTTTGTCTTAGCGTCGTTAATTTCTAGTCCTATTGACCGGGTTTTGTCTATTAATATTCCTGTCATCTCCATCAGTTCATCTCTGTCATTGGAAACTATCACCACGTCATCCGCAAATGCCAGTGCTCCTATCTTAGTTCCAATGCTTATACCTAGTTTCCTATTTCTTATTTCTTTCAACGCTTCTTCCAGGGCTAAATTGAATAGTAATGGAGAGAGGCTGTCTCCCTGTCTCACCCCTGTTTTTACCTAAAACTCGGGTGAATATTCATTTTCCATTTTAACTTTGCATTTGGAATTTTCTAAGCTAAGTTTTGCCATTTTCGTTAGTTTTGTAGGTAATACATCTTCAACTGAGCAAAATAATCCTAGAGACCAAGAAAAGTTCTAATAATATAATGTTTGAGTTAAAGAAATCTCGCTTCTAATAAATAGTCGCTAAATCAAATCATTCATCATTATACTACGGCGTTTTACATTTCGTCCAATTCATAAAGTTGGCCAATTATTGTATTCTAAGTACCAATTAGTAATATGGATTCCAAAATTTCGACATAAATGGATAGGTGAACATCAATGCAACCGCACCCATGGGTTGGCTCACTCTAGAGGCATTCGTACGCACAAATTTTGTTGTTATACTTCCGTTGATTTAGCCTGTGATGAAAATTAATTACATACAAGTAGGTGAGGAATCCTAATTATATTATCAAGACATGAGGTAAAAGACGACTTGCATGCAGCATTAAATTAAATTCAACTTCAGCAGAAGTCACAGTTAACACCTTAGTTTACGACTTTATCAATTACAACTTGTTGAATTGGTACAGCTGGGCGTTGACTTTATAATACGTTAACCTTTCTTGTTTTCCTTCTTTATAGTTTCAGGTTATTGGTGGTTGCAAAAATTAGCTAAAATTCGCAACACCTCCACCTGTCTTTCCCAGTCTGTCGTTCCGCTGCAGAGAATATCCGGGAAGGGCCACCTCACTTATGCGAATACTCGGCTTAAGCCACGTTTCCGAAATGCCGATCAGATCAAAATTTTGAGGCCGAAATATATCTCTGATCTCATCAATATGACCCCTCAGCGACTGAGCATTAATATGTGCGGCTTTCAAATGTCTAGGGTAAGGCGCTAAAGAGTTAGATAAGATATCAGCTGTAGAGTGATGAGTGGTAGGGGAGGGGGACCGGTCGGTCGGCGTGGCGACAGCTGTACGGACCCGCTATCCTGGGTCCACAGTCCATGGTGACGCGACACGCCCGCCCCGGCCCGCGGCCGCGGCACTGGCATACCCACACACACACTCATCCACTCACTTATGTTCCCAACTATTTTTAACTGAGCCAAAACACACAGTTACATGTTGTACGGCTCCTTGTGCGAAAATAAAAATAAAATAAAATAGGGTTGCAATAATAAAATAATTATAACAATGCAATACAATAATAAAATGCTGTATAAAAGTAAAGGTTTATAAATTTATATAATTATTTAGTCGAAATAAAAATATATTAACAAAATAAAGAATTTTTTTGCTAACATAAATGCAAAAGAAAAACAAAAGTTGTTTTCCTTTAGAAGTGCTACTTTTCTTTGTGCTATTCAAAGCCTATTGCTATGTAAAACACAATATAAAGTAATAACACGTAAATTAACATGTATACATACACACATACATACATAATAAAAAAGTTATAATTGCTAAAATTCTATCAATATATTTTTCATAATAACTTAAAAATGGAAATTAGTTAATAAATCATTTGAAATTCCCCATGTTTGTATTTAGTACGAACAAAGTTTTATAAATGCTAAAACGTTTTTATATAACTTCTAAAACATTGGTATAAGCTTTTAAATAGTCGATATTCAGCTTTACAGTAACAAAATGTGTATGCTGATAGATCTTATGCGATTGTTATTGTTGTAAAATCAGATATATTGGCAGGCAAATTAAGAGAATAGTTTTATGTACTGTTGAATACTTTTTCGTTACTAATCACAAACTTATAATTCGAAATACCTCCTAGACTCTAAGTAATATAACTGTTTAAGACTTCAGAGTTCAGTAGATGAAACTTTGTAAGTGTTCAAAAACACTTGGTAAACTATAGGACAAATTCTGTATATTATTTAACGTTTCGAAAACTAACGTTATAACCTTACATTAGTACAAATTTTACAGTCGATATTGCACACAATGAACAATAAAATCTTAATTCGGATTAGCTTCAATTTATGACGTTGGGCTCTCCTAATGGAGTTCTTTAATTAGAATTACTACTGGACGTATCTCTCGATTAAGGGGACTATCTCACTCCGTGAAAGCCGTCACGCGATATAATGAATATTTAGATTCTCAATCTAAACGTATGTGTTCATATATAGTATTGATGTGTACAGTTTTAATGCTTTATCTGTATTGGTTTAAACACATAAAGCTGCCCCATTAGACCTGACTTGGCGATATATTTTACACTCAAAGTTTATGTTATTGTTCCCGGGCACATTAATAATACAATAACACTTCCCAATAATGTATTAGCTTATTATTAGGCTTGGAGTTAATCAGTTGTTTTTTATACACGTCAAAACGTATATTTTTGGAAGTGTAGTAGACTGTGTCTCCTATAAGAGTAAGTTAAAAACTGCCAAGAATAAAAACGTTTAACAGTTATTTATGATAAAAAAAAAAAACAACAAGAACTTTTCTAACTGACATTAAAAGTAAGTTCGGTCTTATTAAAATTTCCTGTAAATTTAGTAGTTTTTGAGACACTAATTGTTACATTGTTAGCATGGAAACCACAAAGAAATAAATTAATAGCAATAATTAAAATTATTGAAACTTCCCTATACAGATGCATAGGAATAATTAATTTAAATCTGATAATCTGTTAATGTGAACAAGGATACTTCATTCATCAATGTTATTATTATTAATTTTTATTATTTTTAATATTTTATTTATTTATTTATTATTTATATATTATTTTATTATATTTATTATTAATAAAATATGTTTTACTAAATATTAGTATTACGGATGGTCTTGGATATACTTAGGTAATATTTTATGACAAGCAAATAATTATATTCTTTATAAAAATTTAAGAACAGCCTACATATTCTACATTATTATTATTTACGAATAAAGCGTATAATATACACAACATTGTAAAATTACTAAATATATTACAATGAAAATAAATAAATTTATATTTTATTTTAGAATTAGTAAAAAGATAGAGAAACAAATTATGATATGTCGTAATTAAACCTCAAAGAAGTATCATTCATATTACTAGTCGAAATAAATTATTTTAAGAAAAGTGTCAATCTTCTTTTTAACCTTATTCATTAACCTGTGCTAATGGATTACTGGCCTGTGCGAGGAACTGAGCACAGAATAAAATCGGTGTTGTATTACAAATTTGACAGTGTTTTATAAAAAGTTTTTATCCCTAAAAGATTTTAATCCCTAAATGTCGTAGAAATAATCTAGTTAAGTATAAATTCAACCTTGGTTGATTTTCTGTTACAGTCGATTTTTTATTTATAATATTATAAGGAAATTTCATATTAAGTTCGTTTCATTATTTTGGGTTTCTCTGCACTTGTCAAATAAAATTAGCGTTCAATATAGTAGCATAATTATTTTCCATCTAAGCAGAAACCTTAGTTTTATACAAATCAACGCGTTTCGTAGAAATAAAAAACTTATAACCACAAGGTGGACACTTATTGAATGTATAAACCAAACACTGCCCATTCACAAAACAGACAAAACTTATTTAACAAAGCTAAAATTTTAGGCACAGTACCTATTCTAGCCTTTCTAGAAAGACGCCATTAATTAGCCGTACAATATTTCAATGTCCCCAGCACCAGGGCTGTCCTCCCCTTGCTTGTATTGTCACATCCTTCCTGTCACAAATCACCTCTCTGTGGTAAATGTGAGTAATAGGGCGTCTTGTATATAGTCAATGAAAGCGATGCGAGTTTTGAAAAAAAGTTTTCATCAAGTGCAAGATCTATTCAATATATGTTTTAATCTACACTTTTGCCATGGACGTGAAACCGCTTAGGCTAAATCTCAAAACATTAATAAAACTAATTAAACCCGTATGGGGTATATATTTAGTAAAATAAAAATAATGTAAACTATTACTTTGTAAACGTTGATTTTTTAAGACGCTAAATACGTGAGTAATTGGATTTTAGGAGGACGAGTATTTTACTATGTAGAAGAATTATTACATCTTGTAAAACTATTACATTTAAATAGTGTAATCCACCAACTTAGTCTTAAGCTTCTACAAGATGAAGAGAACACAAAAAACATGCGACCTCTCGAGTAGATCCTTCAGCAAAATTAGGTTAAAGCAATGCTGAGACTGTAAACTGACTGAACATGCTCTGCTGATTAACCCTCGTATAAACTGTGACTCTGTGCATATAAAACCATGAAGGATAACATTGTATATCTGGCAAAACTGCTCATCTGTTGTTTTAAATTTGGGGCACGTTCCATCAATGTATTTTATAAAGTCGTACAATAAGAATAAATAATGATCAACGAAGAATCACTTTTGTAAAACTTTGTAGCTTATAAATGCTATATAAAAATTACATTTTGATAAATATAGTTTCCTCTTTTTAACTGGAATATCACGGCTTTTATGTTTTCCACGCTACAAAATATGTTTAATATTTATCAGCAGTTACCCATCACTTCGGACAGAGTTTCCAGTTGAACAACTGGGATAATGTAGTAATATGAGTTTTATTGCCGGAAAAAATTATTCATTGATAATTAAAGATCCCTAAAAGATATCCCAGTCTCCTGATTTATTTTGAAAAATGTTGACTCTAAGTCTTGGACAACGTAGAAAATGGCTGACTCTGTACTCGTATGTAGTTTTAGTTTCAGTATATCATATAGTTTTTATTTTTATTTATTTAATTTGACTGTAAAATAAATTGTGATTCTTTGAGTTTTCTACTATTCTGCGCATCTTAAATGTCTGAGATTTCGTATTGTTGATACAAATTAATTTGAACAACTGATGTTTATTGACACAACTCCCTGAAACGAGCTTCGCTTAGGATTTATAGCTTAGATTGTATTAGTTACACAGTAGATAAGAAGTTTATACAGATATGGTGTGCTGAGGTCCAGGTTATACATTCAGTTAGTTCTGAAGGTTGTGCCACATAACTTTGATTGTAACCGTTTAAATATTTGCTACGTGACCTCTTACTCCACACATGGTAGTCTGAGCGCTCACTATGGCCGTGCCTCAGTTTATAACATCTGGTGTCTTAAGAATTGTTCCGTTGTTAAAATAAACATTTATAGTAACAATCAGGGATCTCCAAATTTAGGAACAACATGCAAGTCAAGCAACGTGGTGTCCTCCACATACAAAAATAACATTCGAGTTTATAAGTTACACTCAAACTGAAAACTGAAAGTACAAATATTTTAAGAACAAAAATTTTACTCCTCACATGACCTATATTAACTTCTGCATAGTATAAATCAAACATTCATTGTATTTCCCACATACAAATGAAATAAAAAAGTTTAATTTCAAGTGCTTAATTTCCCATCTGTCTTTCTGCATGTGTTTATTGTTAAAAAAAAACGATATATTAAAACCAACCAAATTTTCGTCTAATATTTATCGTAAAAAGCCATCCCTACAAAATATTATTATATTATTTTAGACTAATTTTGGTCAGTGGCTATCCAAAGTAAATAAGTTATTTATTGCTTTATTTAAATAAATATTATGTACTTATTTGCTTTCTGATAAATAAATTAAAAGATTATCATTGTAGTTATTTAGTAAATTTTCTTGTTTTAAGCTATAAAAAAATAACAAACATTTAATGGTAAGTTTTCTAAAGATAAATAGAATTGCATATACGGTTTTTAAGTAACGGACCTAGTACCTGAAACATTTCATCTAAATTTTTTGGGATTTAATAGTTTTATAAAAAGATACCCAGACAGATATATGGGGAACTGATCACAAAAAAAAACCAATCTCATATGTCGAAATGTGTTTGTCTTGACCTGAGCATTGTGGTCACTCACTGTGCAAGCACTGTGTGTCACTGAGCAAGTGGTCACTCATTCGCGAGTCTACCAGTGTACTCGGAATTACTGGACACTCTACATATTTATTTTACATTTCCCGAATAATATATATGAAGGCGTGTTTCTGCACATATTATGGTATATAAATGATTTTTAAAATAGTTATGAAAAAGGAAGAATTTATTATAAATCTAATTTCGGTCCAAAATAATCAAGACAGTTTACACCAGACAAATCATATAAGTATTCCACGTTAAGTTGCTTCTAATTCATAATTTCCAACCTGTTATATTTAAAATACTGGAAAAATGTCTTATTTTACCAGGCGAAGTCAGGGCTGAAAAGCTCTTTCTAACACTTAACCTGGAGACCAACGGCTTTTAAAGGTGACTTCCGAACCACCACCAACGGCCGGGCAGACGGGCTGCTTGCAAGGACAGGATCGCTCAGTGGTGACTAATTTAAGAAGCAGCCACGCTCGACGTTGCTTGATCCGGTTATCTTGCGATACCGGTTTTACCCGCTATACTGTGCCAATGGTTTAGTTTAGTTGATGCCTTAAGATATTTTTAAAAACTATGGTTAATATTTTGCAACCAGAATAATATAAGCTAAATGAATACAATAAAATGTTCCTGTTTTGATAATATATATGTCCATTTTATGTATAGATAGGCTATTCTTATATAGTATTTTATATAAGTATATATACAATTTTAAAATGTTTTGAAATATTTTTTTTATAGAAGCTTTCACATATAGAATAGAATTTCACATTATTTATTTTTATTTACAAACTTATCATCAATTTTATTTCTCCAAACACTTTAAATCACGAAGACACCGCAAAGCCTCTCTGGAATGGCAATGAGTCTAGGCACTTGTCGAATATAAATCAACCGTCTTCTGCCATCGTCTTACATATTGAATGAG
Source organism: Homalodisca vitripennis (assembly GCF_021130785.1). Taxonomy (NCBI): domain Eukaryota; kingdom Metazoa; phylum Arthropoda; class Insecta; order Hemiptera; family Cicadellidae; genus Homalodisca; species Homalodisca vitripennis. Next base: position 26,181 of record NW_025778420.1, on the reverse strand, counting down.
TTACTTGGACAAATTATGTTGCACACTAAATATTTTTAATTAAATTAAAATAAAATACCAACATTAAGGAGAGTATAATTGGCACAGAGATAAATATCATTAATATATTGGGGATATATATGTAAGTATATTTATAAATCTTATAATTACACCTACTCTAAATACATGTAGAATCTTAGAGTTGTAAACCATTATAAATGAAGAATGTTTTAATCTAACATGATTTGTATATCAAAAAATATTGGGATACTTGAAAAATTATGTTATAAAACCTGCCTTAATCTGAAAATAAGTGCTTTCATGTATTGAAAATATAATATTGTTCTCCAGACAATGGTATTACCGGCCTGTTTGCGTGCTCACCGTACCCTATGTATGTACTGTCTGCAGTGTAAAATATTTCTCCCTGTGGCAAATCGAAAATTAGTTTGGGATAACGCAATTACCGGCCTGTTTGCGTGTTCACCGTGCCATGTGTTTGTACATTCTGCGTTGTATAATATTAATTCCTGCAGCATGTTGAATATTGTTCTCGAGTACCATTGACTGTTCGCGTACTGTCTAATATCACAAGTATTGTATTGCTCCCTGTGGTAATGTGACGAGTTTGATACTAGTAACAAACGTTTTACCAGTTTTATGCTTATATAGAAACCCATGGTATGAATCACATTCATAGTAGCAGCTTTAAATTAGTCTTACAATTACGGACAATTACCTACAAGCTGTCATTTATTAGCCTTTTATGGTAGGGGATTGAAAATGATATGTTGGTTTAAAAGTAATGTTCCGCTTTGTTGTAGTTACGGATAAAAAAAAACTAGTTTTAACTCACACCCAGTTTGCGTGTCATATAACGGATGAGTCATTACATATAGATAATTTCAGCATATACATTATGGCAATGTAAACATACATTAAGGATGTTTTATGACAACTTCACTTTCTTTCAAATTAGTCCGTAAATTAGCATTTTTTTATGTTTTGTGGACCTCTACTAAAGTATATAGAACAATATTGAGAAGCAGAGTAAACTATGAAAAAAATTCCGTAACGATATATATATGCATATATATATGCATATATATATGCTACACAATTTTATAAAAGTGCATTTACTGTTAAATTCCCGCCAAACTTCCTTTGTAGAATAATGCAGGTCATAGTTCGTGAAATTGAGGTTTGTGATGCTCTAAGTAAATGAGGAGGTAAAATTGGGATTCAGATATACACTAATTTCTAGAGGTTTAACTGTAAATAAAGCCGTGGGTGATTTTGGGAAAGATAGCATCCTTCTATCAAAATGCTATATCCGAGAGATGCTTGTGACTATAGTCGCAATAACATCCAAAAAAGGCTGTAATTTTTGCAACTTAGAAAGAATAAATGAGTACTTCATTTTCCAGTCAAAGGTTTTACCAAGGCTACACAGCCCTTTCTTATACTTAACCTATAATCACACACAGAATGTAGTGGTTAACTGTGTTGTCGTGAAAAATCAACCAGAAATGTCGAAAAGATATAGAGTTTCATAATTAAAAAGACATCGACCATCTGCAAGCAGATGAATTACATTTACAACGTAATGATTAATTAATGTAGTACTAATATTCCAGTTCATAAATATACAACGTATGTCCTTACTCAATGAACATCCTGAAAACAGACACCTCCTTTTCTATTTTTGAAGACGAAGGTTGCTACCATCAACAGTCCTGTGGAAACCCATCCTGCAAAATCCTCAGGGTATAATGAGGATCGTCGGTGTTATTAGTTAAAGGTAGAGATAATTATCATTAGTGGCCTATTTTTTGTAAGAATTACTTTTTAATACAATACAAAATCTCGTCAAACCAACTTGAAATTCATTAAATTTTCCAAAATATATATTTCGGAATTTAAGTATCTGATAACTACAAAATTTATTATGTATTAGTTTTATTCTCAATATTCTCAAAGAGCTAATTGTCAAACATTAATACAGTTTTAAAACTATAGAGGGTACTATAGGAGCCTTCATTTTCTATTATGAAAGTCAAATGTCTGAAATTTGCAGTTTTTAACTTCTTGCTAATAGTTGAAGTTATAATATATTTACTATGTTGATCATTATTTTGATACACCAATTATGCATGAACTAATTATTATGCATGGATGGATTACACACAGTAATATTCCTGTTTAAGGTATTCCCTTTGTACACATCTACATTTCACTGTATTAATATTCTAAAATTAATTATCTTCTCGAAACAGAATTTTAAAAAGATAGTTTATTGTATGGTTAATTATATTTTAATAATTAGGAAATAACACCATGACGACTAGTCCAATTTCACTGTATAAAATGACCCACTAGTTTAAAATACCAGTATTTTTTTATACTGAAATGAGCATTCCAAAATTATAATCATAAAACTGCCATATGACGATTAAGGTTTATTGTTGAAAATCATCATTCCGACGATATCATACATTATGACAATAATGACAAATGTACATGTTTGGAAGTGTATGTATGCATGGTGTTTCATGATTCATAGGGTTATCACATAGCCTAGTGATATGCCATTGCTAATTGGTTACTAATTATGTTAATTATTCCAATTATGGAGAGTTATACTATTCTGGAAAAGTTATGTAATGATGCTCTTGTGTTTTTACCACCAAGATATTCACATCCAGCAAATCCTTGAGGTTGCGAGTAAGGGTTTGTTTTAAATTTTAGATAAGGCAAGAAAGAAACATGTCTAAATCCAATATATTATTCAGTAAATTGTATTTGCACATTGTAAAAATCTACATGTCATTCGGACAGAGAAATAATTTATGTTATTTAGAATTAAGAACCTAAGAAGTCGTCAAGAGGTTAAGTAAGTTTTTTATACAATTACAAAGTAACAGTTAAAAATACATCGGACGTAGAAAAACACAGCAACACGCAATCCACTAAACGCAAGAGACTTTGGATGGCCATGACTTTCATTTATTACTTTGACATTTCACATTTGTCCCCGCGCGTTGGTAAATATTTTAGCGCTGCTTGTTTCAATATTTCACCAGCTCTAATTTTATTATACTTGTATTATTATAGTTTATATATTTCGAAGATTCCTATTATTTATTTTTAGTTAACTTATACAGAAAAACCTCCATTCCTTAACGACGTCCTTGATATCAAGTATACGTTTTGCTCTTAAATAAAATGTTTAATGTTAAAAAAGAATTATGCTAAACAGTTTACACATTTAAAGATTTATAAATGAAACAATCCATAACTTTCATTCTTAATGGCAATGCAAAATCACATATCAAGAGTTCTATTTTCTTTTAGTACACAATCTTAAATGAAATAACCGTACATTCTAAGTTTAAAAGAGACAAAAGAATAACATTTAAAACTTAGGTTGAATATACAGTGATTACTAGTTTTCAATCACAACTGAGTTGTTGTGATAGTCTAGGATGCATAGATTTATGTCATTTGATGCGCTTTATTAAACTCTTTCCTTTACGAATCTCAGAATTCAGTGTCAATTACTTTAAAGGAAACTTCAGTAAGGCATAAACCCATTAGATCCAGGGTTGCACTGTACGAAACGTACTGTAACTGATGTAACCATAAAAACTTGGTTAAAAATTGGACACTTCTTCCACGGGTGCAGTCTCATTCTTACTCACTACTTTGACATCAGGAATTCCCGATTTAACTCCACAGGCAATATTAATGATGGGGTTGGGAGCTGTTTGTTTTTCCTGTTTTTGCGGTTATTTTAATTTCAGTTTAAAAAATAAATTGACAAATATCTACCTTTTTAAACTCTTTTTAACTTTTAACGTGAACTGGCATTTCTTCAGTGACCATTTTCTATAATGGCCATCAAGGTTGTTTGGGACAATGTCACCATCAAAGTAAGCGTGATTGATTTTAATCTTATTGTAACTTTTACTTGTGGATTAAGAAAAAATTCTAAAAGTCCGATCTATGTAAGTATTTTTATTTCCCATTATAAAAGATGTAATGTAAAAAATACTAGAAAAGTATTCAACACGCACTGATATAAAAAATGTGTTACAATTACTGAATCTATAGTTAGCAAATTTAAATTATTTTTAATATTTAATATGATAAAGATTTATTTTTACACAACTAAAGCTCAAAAACATCATAAAAAATTTTTGGAAATGAAAATATCGTAAAATTTACTAACATTTTCTAAAACTTGATTTAAAGTTGTATTATTTCACCGAGTTTCTTGTTCACTATCCACCATAAATAGGTGTGTGCTTAAAATTGCTTTCATAATTTACTGCACAATTTTGACTTCAATTCACTAGCTATGAATAATTAAAACATTGTTTTTTAGTCTGACGGGTTGTATGACTCAATTAAATTTCTTTTATTTATTAGCTTATCAAAAATCCTAAAGAATATAATTAAAACTGTTTAAGTTTTACATTTTTAAAAAAGGTTTTACAAGTTGATAACCATTTAACTAACGCAGCTAAGGTAGGAATAGTTGATTCAATGCGAATTTTGAGTTTATTTCCAGTTCACCTTCCTCTTACGTGCAGCATCTGAAATATGATGATGTTGCAGACTCTAAATTCATGTTTATCTGAAGGGATCTTCAAATTTTTAAACCATTTTAAAGTGCTTAAATCAAAATTGGGATTATTAATTGTGTATATATTAAAAACAAATATTATATGTATATGCTGTTATAAAATTTGCATAAAAGAAACAAACCACTATCAATTTAAGAATGCCATTTAATAAATCGTCATCATGTTTTGAGTTTTAATATAACAACCTGACAGTAATAATGGTTATATGTTATTGGTACTGTTTATAAAAGCAATCTTCAAACACTCCGTACTGTATGCACATAAGCTAATACCAGATAATAACGAGCTCAGAGACTGTAAAACGTTGGAGTAATTGCCCATAGATGACTTCGTTACCTAACAAGGTCCATGTTCGTTTACTAAACAAGTTGACTTAAGCAATTAAATAAATATTCCTAGAACCATTAGAAGATCCAGTAAGAATTTCACTGAATAAACCATGTTTTTAAAATACCCACTTATGTTAGATTTAATGTGTGCTGTTTTAATTAGCTTTATTTTGCCACATGCTTAAATTTTGGTTGATTTATAAATTTTTAAAGTGGGTAGAATTGTTTTAATATTTGCTTTTTATATATAATATAAAGCAGTTGAATACTGCGATGCAGAGTACAACAATTAAGTTCGGACCTACCAGAGCTGATTTAAAAGTCAATAATACATCATGTATTCACTAATATTAACAACCACAACAACCAGTGTTTAAATAGCTTTTATTCTGTGAAGCCTTAAGAAAATAAAGTTGTCCTTGTCACACGCTTCACTGTGTTACTTTCATATAGTTTATCACTGAGTTAAATAAATTGAATGGCATAAGAACCAGTGATGTAGGTAGGTGCCATTCAATAAGTTTCGGTAAAAGTCTTTGCGTCGTTTCAGTGAATGTACAGACGCAAAAGATATTCCGAATTGCGTCAGTCCAAGTTTAAAGTCAATTTTATAGTCAAACGAATATGTTTTCACATTATTATAGTAAGGTAGAGGTTATACATTAATCGTAGGATCGCTCGATATGATCTAGTCCGGAAGCGGTCAATGGCTCAACAAAGTGCAGGGGTTATGTCGATTACCCATTTGTAAACCGTTCGTTAATGTACTTCAGAAATTGCTCTAGTTGAATCCTCACAATCAGAGCCAGTCGTACCACCCCGTGTGCCTGGCCTGGAAGCGACAACAACGTCCATGAGGAGAAAACCTTTTATTTCACCGCTTTTGTTAACCATTCATCATGCTCTATCAATGAAAATTCAATTACATATCTTAAAGCTATACACATTAATTATAACTCAGACAGTACACAGTAACGCAGGAATCTATTGCGCATTGGTAACGTTAAAAACCTAAAAGCTTTCTCGAGTTTAGAATAAAAAATGGGAGTCGGAATAAATGTAAAAAAGTTTAAAATATCTACTCGTATTTTTACCTTAATAAGTTTGAAACACTTGATGTCAGAGAGTTTTATTTATATGGACGAAATATTTCTCGAGAGATATTTATATGTTACGGATAGTTAGAATATATGTATTAACTACTTCACGTGAAAAAAATATCTTATGATTCTACTCAGTTTTATACAAAGTTTGTTTCTATAATTTATTAATTAATGTCATTGCTTTCCATAATAACATTGAAAAGTGTTATATTACACAAAATACTATAAAATGGCAAACATTAATAGAGCCTGGTGCTGCCTATATAGAAATTAAACATGGACATTTTGAAGTCTATATGTCACTTTGTTTCCGAGATATTATGCCGACCAAGACGGAGGAATTAATATATTTCCACCCCGTCGAGTGATACGCTTTACTAACGCTTATCCAATAAAATGACATGGCATTGGATTAGCTATCATTAATAGATAACTACTTTCAATATTGTATAGGTAGAAGGTGTCATAGAAAGTTCTATGCCGTAAAGTTAGCCCAAACGTGCCACAAGAGACCGCTGTAGTAACTAAATTAAAAGACTGTAGTAACATGTGCGTGACGTCAGCTCGTTCTTTACTGTGCTGAGTTTGCTGGTTCCACACGTGTTCACAACTTGAGACTAAGAGTTACAGAACTTAATCCTGGTTGGGATTCTAATTAATAACACATTATAGAAGTAAATTACACTGATTCGAGTTTTAACCCTAACTAAACATTTTATATGTATACGTCCTTCAGTCGAGTTTTTTTTGCGGTAATGCATCAGGAACCAAATAAAAAAACTAATTAATCTTTTATTATATTTGCGACGAATATAAACAAAATATAACTAATACTGCTAGAATATAAATTTAAAGAAAAAGTAAATAAAGTTCACAATTAATTAATTTACTTTACGTTTTAGAGTAAGATCAAGGCTGTGCAATTTGTTTACAAAGGAAATGTAAATGAACTGGTGTATTTTATAGAATATACTAATATAAAATTTGTTGCAATTATTGTTTTTATCAAGTTGTACTAAAGGTCTCCCATTAAATTTATGTGAACATAAGAGAATATCGTTTAAACTACAAAACTGTATTCGAAGGTCTCTAAACGCAAATGCAGTTCAAGTAATTAAAATTATGTATTATTATTTATTATATATTGTAATAAAGCACTAAAATGGGATTTATATTTAATTTTTTTATCAAAAACAAGTTAACCTTTTATACATGTTTTACTTTCGTGTAATCATGTGTCATTCATTATAATATACAAGATTGAACACCATATGTGACTTGCAATAAAATATTAAAAATTTAGTTTTACGTCAGCCAGTTTTTAAATAGTTGTACAAAGATAGTATAAAATGTAGTAATTCCAAATTTAAACGATGTTTTCATATTTTAATATATAACATGTATTGATGTTGTATACTTTCAATATACATATTATTTAGAGATTGCTGCTGGATTAAAACAAAGGAATTTTCAATATTCATGTACCTTCACACAAAAAATCGGTCACATGCACAGAGGTAAATAACGGTAATTTAAAAAATAATTCATCTCTATATACCGTCTAGTTTTGATCCATACAGTCCATAAACTGTGCCTCCAGCGACACAATATCTAGCACTTTTGCCTTACTGATGCTTATTATAAAAATATTATCTGGACCACAATATTCTGTCCTAAAACATTAAATCTAGAAACTCAAATCCTCAACGTGGTGCCATTAGGCACACAGACCTGGTAAACATGATAAATATTGTTACTACTATGATTTGTAACATGAAATGGGACATGTTCATATTCTCTCACATCACCAGGAAAAAGGATACACTACAATATTTTTAACCGTTAGAAACCTTATTAAGTGTTATATAATCCTGTATTTTTCCTTGTACGTCAGCGACCTCCAACAAGGCTAACAATTATTGAAGATCCACTAACTAACCCTTAGGTCATTTATGGATACAGAATTACTCTGCTATTGTCTGAACTAGGTTAAGAAGGTGACACATTCCGACTGAGGTGTCTTCGGCCATTCCTGATACAAATATTGCAATATTAACTTTGAACCTAGGATTAATATTGAATAGCAATATAATATTTCTAATTACTTCTTCAATCATTTACTACATCACGTCTATTGGTTATTAGAGTTTAATTTTATTATAATTTTCTGGGATTTAAGTTTTTCGTATTTCTCCAGTAGTAAACCTTGGAAAACTACATCCTCTTCCGAAATAATCGTAATTTTTTAAATTATATATGATACTATCTTATTCTTTGAAATTAGTACATTATACAATGAGTTTTTTTTCTTTTCAAATACCTATTATAAATGAGTTAATATTTAAGAGTTATTTTCATATTTCTCAAACTAAATGCCCGTTATATTGTAAAGTATTCAAACTTTAATGAAGCATTCTAGTTTTGTAGGAAGGTAAAACTTATTATTATAAATTATTATGGCTATATAAACAGTAATGAGTAAGTAATAAACCTTGATTGTTCTAGTCTCTACCACCGAGTACACTGTAATATAGTTCGGAATAACAAGCACTATGTGATTGATTTGTTTACTAAATTACTCCTTTAAATATTTATAACTTTAACATTTATTTAGTTTAGATTATATGAGATTGTTTCTTTCCTAATATAATAGTATAAATTAGTGAGGGGACTTTATGTAAGATTAAATATTATTTGATTTCACTATAAAAAGTTTTGAAAGGCAAGTTACAATTTCAGGTAACTGCGTGATTAAATTTGAATTATAATTTAAATATATTACGGATTAAAAGTATGTTTATAAAATCAAACAAAAAGGTCAGTGGATTGAAATGGCCACCTGAATGTATGAATGAGTTTTAAGACCGCTTCATGAGTCAATTTCAGAACACCATTATAAAATAAATTTCCAAAACAATTGTATTTTTAAGCAAATAAACAACAATTCAGGTGCAATATAAAAAAAATGTGTAGATAATGAAATCCACATGTAATGTATACTATCAGAACCAGTAGTATTGTCACAAAAAATTTGTTCAATTTTCTTTATTATTTAAGTAGTACCAAATTTAATTTTTGGATTTTGTACAATGAATGGTGTCTTGAAGTTGGACTGTATGACATCATATGGAAACAATGCAAAGTATAAAAAAGGCTTGGCCAATATGATAGTAATTTGTGCATGAAGATCCACCAATTCTTACTATTATAATGTATGTTAGTAAGCCACTATAATGCTTTTTAATGAGACGTGGTTATAAACAAGTTTACAGTTAACATTACAGTAAGAGTCAACTACTGAGGTAAATCAGTTATAAAAACACCAATTGGTTTATGTAGAAATATAAATTTATTGTAGCAGTTATATAAAAATATTTCTTTTGAATGTAATGCAAATAATTTACAACCGTTGAATATCTAAGTAATGTTACCACATCATTATTAGAAAACTAAGTAAAATCAGGAATATTGTAAACAGTTCGTGGGAGAAGGGTAAAACGATGTGTCGGTTATAAGACACCAAGATACACATCATTCGATCGGTAAATATTCACTCTTCTCTTCTACTGAAAATTGATACCCTTCATGTTTCCACCTCGACTCCCATAACTATTTAGCACTCGAATAACTTTATTCGTCTTTCATCTCTAGAAAATTAATAAATTCACTTGGAAAAGAATTTTACTAAATTTTTAGTAACGTGGAAGATATTTGTGAGGATTTGTACTTATCTTTATTTATTTGTTATTTGAATAGCTCATAGTGCCTAAAATAAATAAATTCCATGATGGTTGAAAATAAATACATAATATGCAATAAAAATGCAAATAAACAAAAGTGTCAGGAATTAATATTAGTTACGTATATACGCAACATATACAAATTCTGCGTATCCTAAAAGACAAATTGTCATAAGCTCTTTGGAAAGAATTAATACGTAATAACGACTCAGTTAGAAGGTATTCGATTCAATAAATTTATATTTGAATTAAAATTACAATTTTTGCTCTGAAAACTAGGACTATCCTGGCTTTTCGATTAAATTGCCTATATAAAAACATACATTTCATCATCATATGTACATCCAATGGTAGGAAACTAAAACAAAAGAGTCGTTTTTAAAACCAGGAGTGTTTGGAAAAATATTCAGTCGTTATTAAGTGTAGACCTGTAAAGATTCTTATGTAATTAGAAAATAAATACATTTAGTCTAATACTAATTGCAGGGTATTAAAATTTTTGAATAATACATGTGTTTGAGTACAAGTATTACTCAAAAAGCGATGTATATTAAATACAGGATGTTCTCAGTAAATTAAAAAATTATAGCTGGAAAACTATATAAATGATCATAATATCCATACTTTTTTATTGTTTGTAATAATATTACATAGAAATAAACTAATCAATAAATGGATTGCAGATGGCGGGCGTGATAGGTTTTCGTCAGTATTTTTCCTCCATCTACACCTAGGTATGCTGTACTATTAACGTATTTAATTTATGTAATTTGATTTTAGAATACATTCAATGTTATTCCGAGTGTGTGGTGAGGTTGTGTACTCTTTCGAATGCAGAGAGGACGTGTGGTGCATGCATGTGTGCATTTAAGTGAGTTGTGTTTGTGTGTTTTATGTGTGTGTGTTTGTGTTTTTTACGTGTGTATGTTCATTTTCTACATAACATACACTTCAGTTTCTAATTACAATATGTATAATTTCAGATTTTTAGTTTTTATATTCGCTCAATGTATTCAGGTATTTCATGAACTGGTCTTGTATAATTTCTTAGAGGGTTAATTTTTCTATGTAATTTGTTTTATGAACATTTGTTAATAGTGTTAAACCATTTCCTTATTTTAATTTAAGACTTTTTAGTGTAATTAGTTTAGTGCAGACCGATGATCGTTTCCCCACACACAAGCTATGTCCTGATAACTTCCCAAAACAAAAAAAATCTTTTTATTTATTTTTGTTACTCTGTATGTAAATGATGGGTAAATACAATCAATTAATATTGTTAATATTTGTATGGCTTGTTTAGAGTTTCAAGTTTCAGCACCTGTTATTGTAAATAATAATATGGCTCTGTGTTTTTCTATACTAGTGCAATTGCTGTCAATATGTCACCATATGTTGCTACTGAAAATTATACTTAAAACTTTTAGGTCGATAAAACATGTAGTTTTTCATATTATGTGTCAATAGTATGAATAGACCTTCTGTTAATAAGTACTAGACTGGTATAAACAGTTTCTAGGTCCTCCCTTCCAAACAGATACTGACATACAGGAAACGTCACAACAACAATGCATTGTTTAAACAAACAGTTTCGAGTGATGCGGAAACCATAAACAGTCCATAGCTGAGTGAACATTTCAGCCAACAGTTGTGTGACATACAGGAAACGTCACAACAACAATGCCTTGTTTAAACAAACAGTTACGAGTGATTCAGGCACAATAAACAGTCCATAGCTGAGTGAACATTTCAGCCAACAGTTGTGTGACATACAGGAAACGTCAAAACAACAATGCATTGTTTAAACAAACAGTTACGAGTGATTCAGACGCAATAAAAAGTACATAGCTGAGTGAACATCTCGGCCAACAGTTGTGTGACATACAGGAAACGTCACAACAACGATGCCTTGTTTAAACACACAGTTACGAGTGATGCGGAAACCATAAACAGTCCATAGCTGAGTGAGCATCTCGGCCAACAGTTGTGTGACATACAGGAAACGTCACAACAACAATGCCTTGTTTAAACAAACAGTTACGAGTGATTCAGGCACAATAAACAGTCCATAGCTGAGTGAACATTTCAGCCAACAGTTGTGTGACATACAGGAAACGTCAAAACAACAATGCATTGTTTAAACAAACAGTTACGAGTGATTCAGACGCCATAAACAGTCCATAGCTGAGTGAACATCTCGGCCAACAGTTGTGTGACATACAGGAAACGTCACAACAACAATGCATTATTTAAACAAACAGTTACGAGTGATTCAGACGCCATAAACAGTCCATAGCTGAGTGAACATCTCGGCCAACAGTTGTGTGACATACAGGAAACGTCACAACAACAATGCCTTGTTTAAACAAACAGTTACGAGTGATTCAGGCACAATAAACAGTCCATAGCTGAGTGAACATTTCAGCCAACAGTTGTGTGACATACAGGAAACGTCAAAACAACAATGCATTGTTTAAACAAACAGTTACGAGTGATTCAGACGCCATAAACAGTCCATAGCTGAGTGAACATCTCGGCCAACAGTTGTGTGACATACAGGAAACGTCACAACAACGATGCCTTGTTTAAACACACAGTTACGAGTGATGCGGAAACCATAAACAGTCCATAGCTGAGTGAGCATCTCGGCCAACAGTTGTGTGACATACAGGAAACGTCACAACAACAATGCCTTGTTTAAACAAACAGTTACGAGTGATTCAGGCACAATAAACAGTCCATAGCTGAGTGAACATTTCAGCCAACAGTTGTGTGACATACAGGAAACGTCAAAACAACAATGCATTGTTTAAACAAACAGTTACGAGTGATTCAGACGCCATAAACAGTCCATAGCTGAGTGAACATCTCGGCCAACAGTTGTGTGACATACAGGAAACGTCACAACAACAATGCCTTGTTTAAACAAACAGTTACGAGTGATTCAGACGCCATAAACAGTCCATAGCTGAGTGAACATCTCGGCCAACAGTTGTGTGACATACAGGAAACGTCACAACAACAATGCATTGTTTAAACATACAGTTACGAGTGACGCAGACACCATAAACAATCCGTGGCTGAGTGAGCATCTCGGCCAACAGTTGTGTGACATACAGGAAACGTCACAACAACAATGCATTGTTTAAACATACAGTTACGAGTGACGCAGACACCATAAACAATCCGTGGCTGAGTGAGCATCTCGGCCAACAGTTGTGTGACATATAACTACGTTAGTTGTACTAGAGTGTCATTCTGTTTCAACTTGTCTGCTATTGACTTAAATTTGTCACTGTAATTGGCGTTCAGTGCAGTCCAAAAGACGATGTTAATCATAAAAATATATCCATTGAATTGACAATAGAAAAGTCAAGTCTGGCTTAAATTTTTAAATAATGTAAAGTTTTAATATGTAAGATAATTTGATTTAATGAATATAAGAATGGGATTACGTAGAGATAATACTGTACGTTGAGGACAAATATACAAAATAAAAAAGATACAGGTCTTTAATTTTAGCCTTTTAGTACCTTTTTGCAATTGTTAATTATTCCGCTTAAACACTTTTAATTATACTTGTAATGTATTATGAAAATGTTAGGTAATCTCCATGAGAACAGATAAATTTTATAAACTTAAAGGTTTATGGAATAATAGCAGCTCTATTGTGAATGACTTTACGTCACAGAAAAATTCGGTAACATCATTTTTGCAGAGCTGCTGCTGTTGCAAAGTCGAAGCAAGGGCAGAGCATCTTGTAAGGCATTATATGAATTCATATAATCATCTTTTCCGGAGCTATATCTTCAGTTCTCGCGCACTCCAGTCAAAACACACAATTTCATATTTTCTTCCCAGAACTCTCAAGATCAGCGTAATCTTCTGATTTTGCACTTTTCTCTTTCATAAAATATCCTCGACTATGAACTATGTAGTTTTCAGACTATATATTTTAATGTAAATTTATCTGACGGGAAAGATCTTTACATAGCGTTACAGAAATTTTGAAGATTCCCCACTTTACGTAGCTACATATATAAACTACGAGTATTTATTATCCACCGATAATATTCTTATCATATTTTATGAGAAGTGCGTTTTTTCTCGTGGCTTAGGTGTGCTCAAGTACTCAAACAGAGGTGCTTAAAATTAATAAATCATTGAAAAATCTGCAAAGAGTACGGGGACCTAAATTTAATCATTAATTAACTTATTTCTTATCATTATTTTAGGATTTCATAAATGTTTTATAGCCAAATAAATTATAAATTTTGGCTATAACTGATCACAAAGAGGAACTAGATTGACTTCTGACCATTAAACGGCAGTAAAATATATATGCAATTAACAAAGACAAGAAAAAGCTAAGTCTGTCAAAGACCCTCAGGATTTGTCTCAAGTGTCTTGTCCCTTAACTTTCTTGACCTTAGGGTGTCAACTGTGTAAGTCCCCAACTCTAACTGAGAACAGACATATTAACTGAAAGAAACCGGATTTTCCGGTCGTTTGCCATCGATCAATGATACAAAAAATTATATATAAAACTACCTTTTAAGATTTACAGATTGATCTCATCTTCAGGTGGATTCTCTTATTCAACAATAAAAGTAGTGTTACTGATTATTTTTATCACTTACCGATGGCAAGTATCCGGAAATCCCTTTTCCTACACATTCATTTCACCGTCAAAAACAAACTTCAATCACAATAAGTATTTACTATTATGAATCTTATTGGCCTAAAACTTATTCCTCCATTACAACTGATCACTATCTCTACAGTTTAATACTATTAAAAACTTATATTATGCATATAACAATTATAACATATAGATGAAGTTGAACACTGAATTTAAATTATAATTTAGATAAAACTGTATAATTTAGATATAAAACATCAATATACATTCAGTGCTCAAAACATACATTTACTACAGATTCAGTCTGCATGAAAGATAAAAATGGGCTTACTATGCCACAAATTTCACTATTATCAACTGAATTATTTTAAAATGTATGTTATTATTATAAAATAAAAGGTTTATATGGATATTTTATTTTTGATTTATCTTTTTACTCCTGAAATAAACTGTTAATTTTGTAAAATGGTGTTAACTTACTTAATAGTAAGTATGTACATGTTAGTAATTTGAGATTTTTTTATAGATAATTAATTTGCTATGTAATTAAATTAATCATTTTTTTCAACATTACATAATGTTTTATAAAATAAAATGGGGTATATGTAGTTGTATAAAGCAACACCCTGAAACTATTTTAGTTATATAATGTTTTTATGCACAGTAGATTTTTTTGCGCTGGCTACTCTGTTATAACTTGTTACACAATGTAAGTAGATGTTATAATAATAGCATCTACTTACATGGGTACATTCTACCCACCTAATTATATGGGTACTTACATCCACACTGGGTTATGACACTCAAGGACATTTTGATATTATTCCATTAGCAATAAATGATGATAGATTTACTATTTCAGTAAACGCTAATCAAGATCAATAGAGGAATAATATTGCACGTGAAGAAAAGGAAAACTATAATGACTTAAGCGAGTTATAATAATCTACAACTGTAGTAAAGAGCAAAAACAATTTTCTACAAAAATACCAAATGAATCCAACCAGGGGTAACCGATTTTCCAAATGGCTTTCCTTCCTGTACTGTTTTTATGTTCTTAAAGTGCTTTTAACTCCACAAATATTTTATTTCGTAAAGATTCTTGCTATTAAAATATTATTTTAAGTTTTATCATATTATAATATTTTTTCAATTTAAAAGCATATATCCAAATTAAACTATTATTAAACAAACAAATTGAAAACATGAACAAAAACTTTAAGAAGTAAAAAGTTTACTGTAGAACGTACAATAGTTGTTGGGTAGATGTGTTCTTGGCTGACTGTAAGCAAATCCTGTCATTCTATGTGGCAAAAAATTTAATTTATGTATGTCTGTTCTCACAATAGAAATAAGTGACCCATAGAATTTTACATAATGAATGAAGCTTTGAGATTGAAGGTGGTTTTATTGGTATTAGACTAGGCGCTGGAAAATGTTTTTAATTGTTCTCATTCAACCATAATGATAAGGGGAAAATTAATAAAATAAATAATCAAACTGTAATTCTTACACAAACTTAGTAGAATCGTATTACACTTTACACGCGATAAAGTAACGCGTCTCATATCTGGATGAATGAATTATTTAAATTTGCAAACAACCTTAGTAGAAACCGGTTACATGTACTGTGGTTTATTCTCACAATGAACCACTTTTAGTATACACACGTATTTAAAAATCAAACTGTTTTAAGTATGGTAATTAAAACCAAATACAGCCACTATTTAATAATGTGTAATTATATAAGCTAACTTATTAAGAATTTCACCCAACAATATTGAACAAATGAATTGTTTTTTCTATAGTATACCATAAATTATTGGAAAACTTAAATTATGCATTATACAAAGTAGATGATGAGAAGAATACTTATGTAACCTATACTTATTGAAAGACCTACGTGCTGAGGCATGGTTTTTCTTTGAAAGTGTTAACATATACGACATAGAAGAGCGGACGGGGAGGAGAGAGTTAATCTATCCATCCTATTCTATTCCTTATTCAGAATTGGACATGACACTATATGTAAGCACAAAAAATTAAACTCTAATATACGGTTGGATCATTCAAGTAAATGCCAACCTCATTTTTTATTTATTACGCTATTAGATCTTCGGAAGTAAGATATACACTTTTTGTTTTTATATATAATTTTTAGCTTATAATAAATATTGATCTAAGACTGGTTAAATTTGTCATAACAGTTTCAAAATGATCTGATTTTGAAATCAGTTAATTACGGTTTAAATATTTAACACCTACTTGAATAATTTTACATGTAATTTTGTGGAATTTCCAAAGTAAAATGTAAACAGTTTATTTGCTCTCTTTCTATAAACCATGACTGTGAAGATTAAAATAAATACTGAAAGGTAAAAGTGCTCTACGTTAAAAAAATTTGATGAATTTTTACCTATCAGCTGAATGCAAAAATTCCTGAATAGTCTCTTGGCAGGGATGTGCAATAGAATCTCATATTTAGGAGTACTGTTGTGGAACTAAATCAAGAACGGAAAAATAGGAATGATAATGTTGTGTGGTTAGGTTTAATACAAACTAACACCACTGTATTATTATTGTTGGCTAACATAATTAACTTCCTTTAAGGATCTGCGAATTATATCTCTGCACTCTACAGTTCTCTAGAGGAATAGTTCGCTTGTCTGATTTCAGTAATAGTCTCGTGTTGTAGCTAGTCAGTAAACTGGTAACCTCAACTATAATAATTGCTGTGTTAGATAATATCACAATATATGTGTAGTATAATGTAATGACTATCTAATTTAAAAGTAGATGGGTTTCAATATAACACAAACATATACATCCATATGTTTGTATATATACACATAAATATACAGGATGTAAATTAAGATATTATACGCCTGGATATATTCCTAACGAATTGGAGAATTAATTGCAATTTTGGAGAATAAAATAATTTCCTCCCACTTTTAAATGAGGGGTATGATTTAAAAAACCAAATTGTAGGTGTAATTTACTATAAAGTTCCGAAAACAGGGATACCAGGATTGATCATCTTTGTAGCTTTTTTTTAAGTAACCATGCCACTTATTGTAAATAACCATGATGAAGATAACCAATTTGAACTTGAACCCACAAGATGCTAAAATGTACATAAAATCACTCCTAAAAATGGTGTCTAATAAATTTTATGAAACACCCTTTCAACTCTCATCACCTGTATTACTCCTTGAGTAATTTTTTATTCAGTAGTAAAGTTTGATCTAAGAGAAGAGGATTTTGTATAGCTAACGCCAAATGTATGCATTTGGCGTGAAAATAACCGAAGTAAAGCTAATTTATGTCTACTAATCATTTAACATCAGTTTACTAAGAGTAGACTGCAGGTATTTTCATTTCATTCATAAAAGTTTAACCTCTTGTAGGAAATACTCCCACTGTTCCTAGATGGCAGCACAGAACAGCTGCACATTCATTTCCAAGCCTCAACGGTCCATTAGCCAGCTTTTAACGAATCGCACTTTGTCCTTAATGTTGTCTTAATGTTTTAAAATAGAGACATGATATTTATCTAAGTTGCATCTATATAGTTGAGTCTTTAGAAATCTCCCCTTATAACTATGTAATCTAATTGTTAATATTTTAATTAGTATACAATTAATAAATAAATTTATGTCGTTAATTACTGTTTTTTTAATTTTTTTCCATAAAAATTCCATTAGAATATTATATGAAAGCCTTATAAATGTTATATAACAACAAAATATTTTTTAAATAATTCTTGTAAATTTAAGGGCCAATATACTTTTTTGTGAAAATACCAACAGTTTTAATCACATATACACTTATAAATAAACTTACTCTAAGCAATACACTTATACTAACATTTAAACATTTATATACAGTTGCAACAAATTTAAATAAGCAAATACTTACTTAAATATACATACCTGTATTGTTTGGATATATTTGGACTCCATATAATTATAGAAATATAAAAGATGATGAGAGCTACTTTAATCATCGTTTGCTACAGATGAAAGTATAAGTTTTGTTTCATAAAATTAAATTTTATACTTTAGGGGATATATTACTAAAAACTACACAAATAAAATTAATTCTGCAATATTTGAAAATTTTTTGATTGGATACATACACTCCACCTAATATATAATATCGTATTTTTGATAATTAAGTTCTAATATTTCTATAACTCCCTAAATAAATAAATATTTCAAAACGTTTTGTGAGTAACCCGTGATTAGAATAAGCAATTTTATCCTTATAATAAGCTTTATATAATAATATTCTCCTGTAATCCAAAGCTAAACACTTGCTGAATATGTAATTTCTAATTACACACGTGTGACAGTTTCAGGTATTACAAAAGCAGACCTAGTCGTGATATAATATTTACGAACAGCTGGGGACAAATATGAGGTGTCAAAGGTCACACACCGCCTTACAATGGTTTGTGTAATATTTCACTTCCAGTTCTGACTCACTGTTAATGTAAAATACGTATCACTGTCCTTAATTGTCTGAAGATTCATCTACCACCTTGTAAAACCTCCTTTATAATAGTTACTATTCTCATTTTCTAAATAATTATCCGTAGGCTATATATGAGTATAAGGCAATAAGAAGAGTAACAATACTTATGAATGTGAAATGTAATTGACCGTTCTTTGGTACTTTCCATGATTAATACATTTAAATTTCTTTAAAAGAAATAATATTTTATACGAAGTAATTCAATGCATACAGTCTATTACAGTATTCATATGTATATAAATGCAAAATGATGAATACGATTATATACGAATCAAAAAGTGTAAATTCCAAATTCTTCAAGCCGATAATTATAATAGCATGTTGATGCTACTGTAAACACCGGGTTCAAATCTAACTATTTTAATTAGTTTACACCAGTTTAAATAGTTATAAATATCGAGTAACATTCATATTATAAAGTTAGTCTGTTTTAATTCAAGCGTACGTCTTCGAATATTTAACTAATTAGTTATCAGTTAGTTTTAATGTGTATTTTATTTTAAGTAAACTAATAAAGAAGAGGATAGTGTTATAATAATCCGGTTTTAGTCTTTTTAAAAAATACTGTGAATCGCCAAATTAAATCACGTAAATTAAAAGCAAATTTTCTTAGAACTGCTCTTGTATACTCCTAGAACAAATTAAACCTAACTTCATTAAAACTTAACGAAAACGTAACTTTTTCCCTGTAAAATATTAAGGTGTTGTGAAATTACAATAAGTTTATATGACAGCAATGACAATTTTTATATTTTCATATTAACCGGATTACTGCTTCATCTCCTCAGCCTTTTACAAAAAATAAACAAAGCAGTAAATAAGAAATTTATATATATATATATATATATATATATATTGAAATTAAATAAGGCTATTGCCATTTATACTATTTAACGTAAATAAAAGTCGTTTGACAGGTATTTGGTCTTCCGATCATATGTTAGTTTGCTTATTTAAAACACACATATGTGACAGAATAAGGCCAAATACAAAATAATTGAATCGGGAAAAAAGTGAGCGCTCTGTGGTGTAATGGTAGCACATTCACCCGGCAAGTGAGAGATCCGGGTTCGAACTCCCGGCGGAGCAAGTACTTTTTGCGATTCAATGTTTATTGAAATTAAATAAGGCTATTGCCATTTATACTATTTAACGTATATATATATATATATATATATATATATATATATATATATATATATATCTCGTATTTATTTATTGTATATACTTCTCCTATACCTGAATATTAACACATCATAATACGCTGTTTAATATTTCTTACAAACTAATTAGCGATTAACTTTCAAGTGTAGGTTTTTATACCTCTAGTTACCTACCACATTAAACCGAGATATAAGAAATCGTATTTTGTCTTTATTAAAACAGCTGTTTTTTTTAATTCAGTAGAGTTTATAATAGTATTTTTTTAATCTTGAGATGCATTTTTATGTTTGCGGTTATGTTTATACCAAGTAAGGCTTGGTTGTGAAGTAAGATATATTTAATTAGTAAGCTCAATCGGCAATAAAAAACACACTTAAATTATTCAGCACATATATTTTTTTTATCAAAATCCAATTACTTAGAGATTAATTTAAATAACATCAGAGATCAGCAATATACAATTTTTGGCAACAATTTTAGTATTATGTATGAATAAATAAAGTTCGATATTGGATTTAATCTTATACGTTATTTCATTGACTTTAATTTTAACTTAAACATTATTCCCAAAATGTATTAATTTTACTTTATTTTGATTCATGAACTAGTAGTGGCGACATTTCATTTTATAGTATCTAAACATTTACATATTTTTTCGTAATTAAAAACGTATGAGTTACTTTTACAAATATGGGAAAATTTCCATAAACAAAATGTAAACTATATAGAATATAAAAAAATGAAAATCAAAGTAATGTGTGAGATATAAATCAACTAGTTTGTTAATCATTGTCGGGATCTCTTAGGAACCGTCTATTGTGTGTGTAACTATGTGGCTTTTCAATATGTTTAACATGAATGTCTCTCTCTTCCCACCCCCCTCTCAACACTCTATCTCTGTCACCCTCTCTTCCCCTCACTTTTCCCCTCACCTCCTCCCACTCCCCCTCCCATCCAACTCTCTCTTTGATATATATTATTACACAATAAGGTATTAGCTGCTCAATATACAGGGTGATTCGGTTAGTGTTACCGGCACTTTCTGAGCTGATTGTACTATAAAAAATAAAGAAAAAAGTTCATATAAACATGGGTCCGGAAATGCTTCCTTACTGGGTTATGGCCAATTGAAGATTTCACCAAAAATTGTGTGCAGGAGGTCAAATGTTGATTTGCCGCGTGTTTATGAAGAGATATTTATAGGCGAATGCAACTTTTTCTAACGGATTTTTAGATGAGAAATTGAATAAAGTTCATCTCATAGCTGTATCTCATTTAGTTTTTTGTTATACTACAAAAAACAGAAATAAAAATATTTTGTAAAAACACTTTTTTAAGGTTTAACGGACAATTATTTTGTTAAATAGGCATTGAAGACCCACATTTTTACAAAGAAACTTGCAGAAAATTTAATTCTGAATAAAATTATGTGCCACACGGCTATTTAACAGCGAAGTATTAGTTTCTGGAATTTAATTTTACAACAATAATTCTACCAAGCAAGAAATTCCAAAGCAAAGGAAAACCGCATTTTAATGACATAGAGTAGCCTACACATAAGATTTATTAGGATGCAATTTAAATTAAGTTTTTAAATAAATTATTGTTTTTCATCTAAAGCTTAATACTACGTACCACTTTCATAACAGGGTGTTCAAAAATCAGTCCTTGTACTTCAATACACTTAGCAGCTCGCTTTCTGATTGATCGAGTTATCCTCCGCAACGCTGCACGATTGTTTTTGATTTGTGCGGCGGCATCTTCAATTTGATTTATTAACTCTTCACGTGTATTTACTTTTTCCTGGTACACCAGGTTCTTCATCCAACCCCATATACAAAAATCTAATGGAGTTAGATCTGGTGATCTTGGTGGCCAAGTGTGTGGTCCACCGCGACTAATCCATCGCCCGGGAAACTGCTCGTTTAAGTGCATTGTTACATTATGGGAAAAGTGGGCAGGGGGGCACCATCATGTTGATAAATAATATTGCACCTTGCTGCTAATGGAACATCTTCTAATAATAGTGGTAGTTGTTCTGTAAGGGAGGAATTCTAGGTACATGCGGGAATTTAGATGTCCTCGGAGAATGAATGGTCCTATTAATCGATCATGAATGAGTCCACACCATACATGTTACAAACAAGTTGCGAACCAATCGATTGTGGTTTTCCTGCGCACGATTGTTCATATGTGAATGAGAGGGGTTTCCCTCTGCCATCTCGGGTGAAATTGTTGAACGCTATCGAGTTTTGTCTCGGGTAAAAAAATGGTTCTATGATGTTGACGGTTTCTAATTAAATTAAGGGGTTGAAATAAAAATGGTTCTATGATGTTGACGGTTTCTAATTACCAGTTTTGCGGAAATTCCAATCGAAGAGGAGGATCTGTTGGTTGAATACTTTGAACTTGTTGTTTATGGTAAGGGAAACATTGCTATTTTTGCGCAAAGTTCTCCATACTTCAGACTGAGGACACTGCGAATCGCCTAGAAAGACGCCGTGTACTGACACCAAGGACTGCGTTCAGGCCATGATTATAGCCTCTTCCATATCTACATTATTCTGGGCAGGGCGATCCCGATAATTATTAATACTAGGAAGTTTACACTGTTACTCTTAGGGGTACGAAATGATCCACTAATCGTTTTTGGGTTTGGAACTCTGCGATTAGGAAATCGTCTTCGGTATTCTGCAGTAGCAGCGTTTGCATTTCCGTCACAAACGCCTAAGACAAATACCATGTCGGCATATTCTTCCGTTGTAAATAACAAAGGCATTGCAATTGTGATAGTAAGTTACTTTAAAATACACTTCACTAACAAACGAGTAGTAAATTAATTGTATTAAATTGCACTCATTAAACTAGTACAGAATTGGTAACAAATAATTTTGGATTCCTCAATAAATTGCAGTGTATTGTTGAACAGCTGATTTGTGATACCAACTTATATAAAACATAATTTACCTTCTGTAAAGCTAACGTGACAAAGATATGTAGGTACATGATGTAACATTTGGATAGTCCTAAAAAGTAATAGTATTATTTGTTTTTTAGTTGAGCATTAATCTATTAAAACTTCGTATTTACAATTGTATGCTAATCAATTAATTATTTGTGTACCTTATATCATTACATTACGGTGTTTATTTACTAAATACGTATTTCTTGCTTGGTAGAATGTTTGTTGTAAAATTAAATTCCAGAAAACTAATACTTCGCTGTTAATAGCCGTGTGGCACATAATTCTATTCAGAATTAAATTTTCTGCAAGTTTCTTTGTAAAAATGTGGGGTCTTCAATGCCTATTTAACAAAATAATTGTCCGTTAAACTTAAAAAAGTGTTTTTCAAAAATTATTTTATTTCTGTTTTTTGTAGTATAACAACAAAAAAACTAAATGAGATACAGCTATGAGATGAACTTTATTCAATTTCTCATCTAAAAATCCGTTAGAAAAAGTTGCATTCGCCTATTAAATATCTCTTCATAAACACGCGGCAAATCATCATTTGACCTCCTGCACACAATTTTTGATGAAATCTTCAATTGGCCATAACCCAGTAAGGAAGCATTTCCGGACCCATGTTTATATGAACTTTTTTCTTTATTTTTTATAGTACAATCAGCTTAGAAAGTGCCGGTAACACTAACCGAATCACCCTGTATATTAATACCCTTTTGTACCCAAGATTAAAAACGAAGGTTGACTTGGGAAGCGTACTAAGGTCCCCACTAGTTGCATTATAAATATAATAAATTGCTTTTAACCAAACGCTAATTTAGGGACCGCTTTATTATTTCGTGGAAAGCCGAGGCGTAACCGCTAATTAATATAAAAGGGACTTGAAACCTGGTTCGTGTTACTTTCTTTATCTCCGTAAGTAAAAGCGCATTACTTCCAGTTCTATCTTGACGACAGAAAGACTAATGCACCCAAGATAATTTTTAGAAAAAACAGTTGATTAACACTAGTTCTTCATTTTATTCTGTTTTGACTTGTATGTTTCCATGTGTATAACTTTTCTGTAATTTACTACACAAAATAAATTATTTATAATTTATTTAAATACGTTTGATTACCAAGGTATTAAAATGTCAAGAACATTATTACATAATTTTTTTAAACCCTTCAAACCCGTCCACAAATATAAATATATTATTCATAAACTCATACACTACCCACTTAGGTTACTTATAGGTGTTCATAAATTATATCATTGATAAACACAATTTTATTGGCCCATGCCATCTTATCTACTTTTTATATTTGCCGATCTATACACCGAAATAATGTAAATATTTTTAAAAAATTCCTTCTTCTTTCTACGCTGAAATTTAAAGTGATTTTAAAGTATGAGATAAGTTAAGTTTTGAACTAATTTTCAAAAATACTTAAGAAATGAAAGAGACAGTTTAATGTCAATTATTATAAATTTTCATATGTCGTACTATTTTATCACTAACACGCAAAGACATATAAATGTTTAAACGTATCATTCTTGCTGAACCACTTTCATGTAAATGTGTACGCTACTGTCTATGATTCAGGCAGAAACTTAATGTGTCATGCCTGTAAACTTTTTCATTATTTTCGTTCGGTGAATGTTAAGCAGTGTACAATCAAAAAAAGTAAAGTTTTAGTGTTGTAACTGTAACACAATACTGTGGAATATTACAATCACAATACATACACTTACGTCGCAGACTAGTTGTATATATTTAAGCTGGATAATCAATACACATTTAGATTATTTAGATGATCAGGTATGCAAAAGATTTAGTATATTATCATGTATACTACGTAATTGCTTGTAAATTTTTTCTGCGTATATTAGGTAATTTATAAAATGATAACAATCATATAAGTAATACAGGATATATTTTTAGTGGGTAACTTAAAAAAAAAAATGATGACCACTTTATATGATTTGTATAATAAAACAATCTTAAATATTATTCAATTAAAAGTAAAATAATGGTGGCTTAAATTTGCAGTATCACGAGCACTTGAATGTGCAACTCTCTGTATACGGTCTGTGGTCACTCGACACCGACAACCGCTCTCCTAGCCTCAAAGCTGCTTAAGGAGGTACTCATCACCGGTTCTGTCTCACCATTGGTTTAAATGCTGTGTTAAGAGTATTTCCTCGGATTGCGGTTGTTGAAAGGGTCTTTTAAACTAATATCCCTTAATGCTAAAATAAACACATGTGCTTCATATATAGTTTGCGAGATTAAAAATTATAAAAAGCGCCAAACCGTACCAAAAAATAATTAAACAACCTCTGATCATTTGTAACGAAACACAGTGCAGCAGTTATTAATTACAACCCTGCTTGCAGTTATTTAAGAAGAGAAAAATTCATTATAGCATATCACATCACATTTACAATCTTTAAGAGAGTTTACGTCCTGGCTAACTCATCCATTCGTACTCAATATAGCATTGTTTATACTCTGTTTAAAATCATGCACAATGAGATACAATTCGACGGAGACCCTCATTTCAAACTTTTAAGACGTCCTGCGTGCTCAGGCTTATAGTGGTAAATAAAATGGAGTACATTAAATGTTTGTTTGAAATACACTGCTTCATTATAAAAAACTAATATTTATTATTTTTCTGCTTTCTTAAGTGCTATCTCGATCTCCATTGCAATACCATAACAACTCTGCGGAAGACGTTAATCATTCAAAATCTTAAGAACCGTAAAAATATTTATCGGGAAATATACTATTTTATATTGTATGTTTATACAAATAACATTTAAGGAACTCCCCAAAAATTATGTAAACAAAAATAATAGTTAGTGTTACACGCTCCTAAAATAAAGAGCAATATTATGTTTATATTATTGAAGTGCCGTATCTTGGAATAAATGAAAGTTGAACCTGGGAGAAAACAAAAAGGCAACAAATAATATACACACCACTTAATTGTTTATTTTGTGGTCCAAATACTCCACCTTCCGTAGACGGGCATAATTTCCTATGCTAAATATTGTTCATTCTTAATAACGTTTAAGTTTTTAA